>NC_090311.1:59170000-59337500 GCF_039906515.1 Pseudorca crassidens | reverse complement strand
CTTTTATTTTATGAAAAAGCTCATTTCAAATCTACATTAAAACTAAGCTGAATACAAAGTCTTAGCGAACGGGGTCTGGTGGTTCTTTTTACAAAAACATGGCCGCTGTCCTTTGGCCTTAAAACTTCAGGAAGGGCACTTCAAATGGCTTCATCTTTGCACGTTTCAATGCCAGAGCATAGGAATAGACCTAGCGTCTACTGTCAGATGTTCATCAGCTACCAGAGTATCAAGTCTCTTCAGCAGGTCATTCTTTGGTAAGGAAATTACTTCCACAAATTCTCCAACTCCTGGCTTTGGCTCAGGCCTTAGGTTTTCAGCATCATCTCCATTGATAGTTACGGTCATGATGTGTGTGGTACAATTTGACAAACCTGGATCCATACATACAGCTGGAGAACATTCAGCAACATCTCCTTTATAGCCAGTTTCTTCCTCTAGCTCCCAAAGAGCAGCTGCTTCTAGGCTTTCGCTGTCATCAATGAGACCACAGGGAATTCTAAGCAGTAGCCTCCCAGTGGTGGTCAGAACTGCTTTACCAGAATGATACATTCATAATGAAGGGTTCTTTGAAGCACTGGGATAACCGGCCACACCATCAGCAGACTGTCCTTTCCTAGTTGTCCACCTCACAGTTTCCCAAGTTCTTGTTTTACCAGTAAGATCCCTGTCAGTTGTTTTATCAAGCCTGACCCAGGTTCCTTCTGAAATTAACTCTTCTGAAATAATAGACTGGTGTTTTGAGAAGAATCTGCTGGTTCTAGTTTTCCCATTTTCAAACTAGTTAGTCTTTATAGTCCGGAGGCAAGAAGTTCACGCTACTCCCAGGCATGGGACAAAGGGATAGGTACTCCTTTGGGCGGGGGGGCGGGAGGTGAAAGCATGGGTCTGAGGCCGTAGTCTGAGGAGATGTGGTGCTACTGCTCTCTCTAATCTTTATTAATTCCTTCCTTCCACTAACTTTGGGCTTTGTTTGTTCTTCTCTTTCTAATTCTTTTAGGTGGTAGGTTTGGTTGTTTATTTGAGACTTTTCTTGTTTCTTGAGGAAGGCCTATATTGCTATGAAATTCCCCCTTAGAACTGCTTTTGCTTCGTCCCATAGATTTTGGAAAGTTGTGTTTCCATTTTCATTTATCTCGAGGTATTTTCTGAATTCCTCTTTGATTTCATCATTGACCCATTGCTTTTTTAGTAGCATGCTGTTTAGTCTACACGTGTTTGGTCTTTTTCCCATTTTTCCTTCTATAGTTGATTTCTAGTTCCATACCACTGTGGTTGGAAAAAATGTTTGATATAATTTCTATCCTCTTAAATTTGCTGGGGCTTGTTTTGTGGTATATTAGTGTTTCAGGAAATAATCTTGGGGGAGGTCATCTTTAGAACTCTACCTACCAAAAGAAATTGTATATGATTTTCTTTTTGATCTATGAATTAATTAGAAACATCTTTTTAAGTTTACAAATGTATGTGAGTCTTTTGGCCTATCTTTTAGTTGTTGATTTATAATTTTACTGAAGTGTGATCTACATGTATTCATTGAAGCTCTCTTCGTGGCCTAGCATATGGTCAACCTTTATGAATAATTCACTTGTGCTTCAAAAGAATATGTATTCTATGATTAAGTACAGGGCTATATAATTAGTGTTTGAGCTCAACCTTGTTGTTTTATTCAAATCTTACACATCCTTAATTTTTTCCCTATTTGATCTAGCAGTTTCTGAGAGAAGTGTATTAAAATCTTCCATTTTGACCCTTTTAGTTTAAAGATGAAGAAACTGAGGCCCAGCAAGTTTAAGTAACTTCCCCAGTATCCCACAGCTAGTTGTGGCACAGCTGGGGTAAGAACTAAGGTATTTCTCATATTGATATTTACTCCAAAGAGAAAGTCCAGTAATTTTTATTCTGTTAGTTTCTCTTATAATCACAATATTCCCTGTCAGTTCTGTGTTGTATTGGCCAATGGAAAACTGAGGGCCACTCTCTTTATTCCCAATTTGAATCTTAGGCTAATGTGCAAGTTATTGAAGCAAGTTATTTTAATTATGGGAGGGTTACTTTCTATAGGTAAAGCAGCTATCACAAATTCCCACAATTACACACACACACACAATTTCCCATCTATTTCAAGGATAAGCACCCTCAGCCAGCAGTTCAACAGGATGGAATGATTCAGAAACACTAGTAGAGGATCTCCTTTGCTGGTCTTTGACCTTGTTACATTCTGATACAATATCACTCCCATTTTAAATTTTTTTAAAAGGAAAACAACTTTAATGAAAAAGGAACTCAGGTCATTAAATATAATTAAATACATTTTAAATATAAATACCATGTCTTTCCTGATTAGTATCAGGTAAATATCTAAACTATGTGTCTGAATAGCTAAACCATCTGTCTGAATTCTGGTCTCAAAGAAAAATCTTAGAGACAATTACAAAGAAGATGCTTCATAGCATCAGGTGCATTTTTTAAATGATGGGATCTTTTGGGAAAATAACTTCAGTCTATCAGATTTCTGTTGTTCCTATTGTTGGTAATTCATTTATGGCTACACCCTTATAGTCTACTTTTTTTCTTTTTATCATTAGATTCTTATATAGTTTTCTAGACCATATATGACATTTTTGTAGATCCAGAGCATAAATAGGATGACTATACAATCCCAGACTTGAGGTCCTAAACATGAGAGTGAAGGCAGGCAGAGTGGTGCTGAGGAGGGCACCTTCCCCAAGTCTAATCTGCCATCCCACTGCACAGCCCCTGCACATCTCCTAACTGCAACCCCAGACCAAGATCTGATCTGTACATGCTCCTTCATCTTGAGTCAGGGCACACACTGGGCTGGGCTTAGTTTGTGTGGTCTGGGCTGAGGCCTGCTGAGCAGCTCAAAAGTGCCACAGGGAGCCCACCCCATCTGAAACCCCCACTGACGGTCAACCCCAATCCACCCCATTACCACTCACCTGAGACCACCAAACCCAAATGCCTCATTCCCATTTTTAGAATCTCCTTTCCAGATAAACACACCTAAGTATATGATTTTCAAGCACATCCTAAGTAGAGGCTTCCCAGACATGAACTCTCCTTCATCATCAGTATAATGACCACATCTGAAGCTCATCAAACCTCAACTATCATGCATTGGTGGCCTTCCCGCTATCTCTTTCTTTACTTGGTCCCTCACCCCTCTGCTCTACAAGGGCATTGTGTAAGGATAATAATCACTCACTTTCAGGCAGACCAGGGCCAGATATGCCCATACTTCAGCATTGTAGTTGTTCAGTGCATTGGCTTCAGAGAGAGCATCCTCAGCCTCTGTGAGCTCATCCAGCTTGATAGAAAAAGAAGATAATGTGATTTGTTAAGTCAAAGTAGTTTTCACTTAAGCCAGCTGGAATCTGTTTAGCTGAAAATGCTATGTCCAAATAATATTGATATATGTGACCCATACTAATAACTTTCAACTTAAAAAATTTTTAGCAACAGAAAAAAAATTTTTAGCAACAGAACTCTTTCTTCAAACAAAATCATATGTGGTGGTGTTCCAATATATGAATGAGTTAAAAGTAGAACTGCTCTGATTAGAAAGTCAGGTACAGGAATCTGGAGCCCTGCCTGCTGGGCTCTCGAGTTACACCCCTCTCTTCTTCTTTCTCTCTATAGCAGGCCCATCAGGGCATCCATGAACCATAGAACTTCAGGTGCCAGGGTTGGAAAACCAGAAGTATTCACTATCATGTGTGCCTCATTCAGTGATTTCCCCATACACAGTGGGCTGTCAGATACATTTGTAGTTTTTCATTGTACATCCCTTTCTTAAGTTAAAGTCCTATTAGCCCATCAAAATACTATTGTTTAGAAAGCTTCTCTTTCCCCTAATATTAGTTATTGACAGCACAATCTTGAGCAATCAATACAACATTCAGAGATTCTAGGGCATTCCCTGAGCTCTGGGCACATGGATATCATTGCTGCTCCCTAATACTGTGAGTCTGTTTTGTAAAATCTTCCAAAAGGCCACCTAAGGAAAGGATAAGATACCTCTCTCTCCCCAGTAAAATCGTTCTTCATTTTTCATGTTTTAGAAAATAAAATAACTGGTTTCTAGGCCCAAGACAATATGAAGAATGGCCTTTCGGCAATGCCCATACCTTGGTCCACACTTTAAATGTCTCAGAGATATTGATTCATAATTTAATCAACCTATATTTGCTAAGGATTTATTTTACTCTGTGTCAGGCAGTATGCTAGATACTTAGAATAAAAAGAAAAAATACAACTTTTGCCCAAAGAATTCACTGACAGATACGTAAAAAATTAAGACAAAATGAAAACTCAAACACATAAAGAGTTCTGATAGAAAATAAGCATTTCTATAATAAAAGCATATATATATACATATATATACATGTATATATATATATACATAAATAATCTAGTGGAGGGACAAAGGAAAAGAGGAATAATTGTACCCCAAGACTAAGGGATGGCTTCAGAGAAGAAACACTGCTGAAGTCAGTCCTGAAGGATAAATAGGAGTTTGTTAGCTATACTTCAAGGCATTCCAGGTAAGAGGAACTTCATATACAGAGGCACAGAGGCTTCAGAGAGCATGGCATGCTCAGGAAACTCTTAATATGCTTGTGTGGCTGGAGAAGGGAGGGAAGGGAGAGACAGAGAGAAAGCGAGAGAGAGAAGAGAGAAAAGAGAGAAAACAAAGGAAGTGATAAGACCAAGGAGTTAGGAAGAGACCAGATCATTCAAAAAAAATCTGAATATTATTCTGAAATAAGGGGTAGTCACTGAGGAGTTTAAATAGGGAAGTAACCTTGTATTTGCATATTTTAAAGACCACTTTGGTAACAATGCAGGAGATGAATTGAGGGAGGACAGGAGAACACCCTAGCAGGTAAAGAAGGGATGAGGCTTGAATTAGAGCAGTAAAAACACAGATGGAGAGGAGACAGTAGACTCAACAGACATTTAGGAGACAAAATCAATAGGATATTTGATGCCTAATTAAAAGTAATAGGATTAGACTAGGATAGTTATTAAGTTTCTGGCTTGGTTGACTGGATTCATTATAGTCCCATTTACTAAGACAGGGAATACAGGAGAAGGTACAGCCTTAAGGAATGTGAGAATCCTTCTGAGATAAGTTAGGTTATATTTTGGATATGTACATTTTGAGGTGTCTGGGAGACCATCAAATAGAGCTGTCTATTACATTGTTTGATATAAGGGTCAGAACATGAAAAGTGTTATGAATTGAAGCTTTAGGATTCATTGGGGCACAATTGGTAGTTAAGACCACTGGGGTAGATGATATTTCTTAGGGAGAAGAAGTAAGGTGACAGGAGAAGAGCTGGCTATAGAACCCAGGAGGACCCAACAATTATGATGGGCAAAAGACTAGGAGCCAGCAAAAAAAGGCTGAGAAGGACACCAGAGAGGAAGGCGCGGAACTGGAAGGATGTGAATGCAATATTGTGGAAGTCAAGGGAAGAGAGGGTTTCAAGAAGGAGGCAGTCAGCAGGGTTAAGTGCCACAGAGACTTCATCGGAGGGTCTATTGCATTTGGCAATTAGGATGTTATAGGGGGCCCCCATCAGAGAAGTTTCAGCAAAGCGTTAAGGGGTATACACCTAATTGCAAGGAATTGAAGGATAAATGGTACCTGGGAAAGGAACAGATAATTCACATGATTTCAACTTCATTAGTGATGAAAATGTAAATTAGGATATATATCAAATTGGAAAATGATAGTGCCCATTGTTGATGACTTAACAGTAAAAGGGACTCTCACACCTGGCAGAATATACATCAGTTTACAGCCTTTCTAGAAAGTGAGTTGACACTATACTTAAAAATTTTTCTACATTCTTTATGAATGTATCCTAAGGAAATAACAGAATTAAGCACAGAGATTTATGTCTTAAGAATGTTTATTTCTGCTTTATTTATAATATATAGATGTAGAAACTAATGACATGTCCAATAAGTGGTTGGTCAAATAGATATGGTATATCCACACATAGGTATAGCATGACTAAAACTTTGACTGAGGGGCAGAGATTACTTGGATACCTTAGCAGTGGGACTTAACCCAAGTTTTTTTGAGTTTCTATATCAATGAAAATATTTTTTATGCTACTTAAAACAAATAGAAGCATGATTTATGCTGAGTAGTTTGTACTGTTGGTTTCTTGTTCTTCTGAAAGTGCTGTTAGGTTTCTAACAGCTACGGATGTTTTACATCCTTTCTGGGAAGGTGGAGTGGGGGCATATGGCTTCTATATAAGTGATCATGTGTCCTGGTTGGCCTGGGACACTACCTGTGTCCCAGTGTAATTATTAATATCACCCTTTTCATTCTCAGAAGTGTCCTGGTTTGTATGATAAATTACATGATAACCTTACTTATGCATCCAAACCAGGGAATACCATGCAGTTATCAAAATTTATGTTTTAGACTATTTGATTATGTGAGAAGGTACCAATGCTATACTGTTAAGTAGAAAAAAAGATTCCAAAGCAGTAAATATATTATTTACAATTTTATACATTAAAATTACTTTCAGGGCTTCCCTGGTGACGCAGTAGCTGGGAATCCGCCTGCCAATGCAGGGGACGCGGGTTCAAGCCCTGGTTCGGGAAGATCCCACATGCCGCAGAGCAACTAAGCCCATGCGCCACAACTACTGAGCCTGCATTCTAGAGCCCATAAGCCACAACTACAGAGCCCGAGTCCCACAAGTACTGAAGCCCACATGCCCAGAGCCCGTGCTCCACAATAAGAGAAGCCACTGCAATGAGAAGCCCGCGCACTGCAACGAAGAGTAGCCCCCGCTCGCCACAACTAGAGAAAGCTGCATGCATTAACGAAGACCCAATGCAGCCAAAAATAATAAATAAATAAACAAAAGAACTTTTAAAAAAATTACTTTCACATACGTACGAAAAAAGACTGGAGGAAAATGCATTCAAATGTTAATAGTGGTTATCACTGAGTGGTGGGGATTATGGATACTTTTATGTTTTCTTCATATTTTGTATCATCCAAATTTCTATAACTATCATATTTTACCTTTATGGTTAAAAAAACAGCAATGAGAATAGGAGACAAGGAATGTAAACAATTCTTTTGGTTAAGGGTAACAACCAGGGAGGTTGTTACTGTTGTTATTGTTTAATAAGAAGGGGAAAAGTACAGGGAAAGAGGGGATTGGGAAGGAAAGCTTAAAAATGTAAATCAAAAGAAAGAAAATATTAAGAAAGTGAGGGATTAGGAGAAAAGGAGAGGGATAGAATCAAGAATACACGTGAAGAAGTTAGACAAGAACAGAAGAATGCATGCGTCTTTCAAAGATTAGAGGAAAGGAGGGAAGGGTGACTAAAGAGTTTATAGGGGCAGTGGAACAAAAGATCTACCAGAAGCTGTAGCAACTCCTCCTGAATATAGAAGGGACACAGAGCCTAATAAGTATCAATTAGTTTCTTTAATTTAATTGAGTAGATTCTTTATATCCTATATCACTTTTCTCTTCCAGATAACATAATAAAATTACAAGCTTATGTACCATATAACATGAAATTTTTTATTATATAGCTTCATGCTTCAGTTTTTGTGGGATTTTTAAAGAATGTTTTATTTTTGTAGTTCAGATTGACCTTCAGTTTACTGAACAGCTTTGAAGAGCAACTTTTCATTAGAGAAGACTGCCCTGATAGCCTTCCTACCACCATCCAAACTCCCAGGATACCTGGAAGGCCAAGGAGTCAAGGTCAGCTGTATACACAGGCTAGTCTCAAGACCTGATCCTCTTACCTTATAACAGGCGATTCCCAGTCCTAGCCAGGTAAGGCATGAAGGCGATCTCTTACAGACTTGCAGGTAGGTTTTCTTTGCCTTTTCGTACTGTAGAAAGAAAGCACCACTAAGCTATTGATCTGCAAGCTTCAAACACTGCATTTCTAGGATAACCATGAGGCTTCTGTAATTGTACTCCACACCAATCTAAGTTAGATGAGTCCTTGGATTATGTATATATATGTTTATATATATATATATATTTAAATATATTTTATATATATATATATATTTTTTAAATATATATATTTTTTAAGACAACTTTTTAAGAGAAGTTTTATGTTCACAGCAAAATTGAGAGGAAAGAACAGAGATTTTCCATTTACCCACTGTCCCCACACATGCATAGCCTCTCCCATTATCAACATCCCTGACCAGAGTGGTACCTTTCTGTTAGTTAAGTCAAGCTAAGAATGCTTCTACTACTTTTAATAAAAGAAAGCTAAAATAACACTTACTGAGTTCTTAACAACTTTTTTAGTATCATAATGGTTAAAACCACAGACTCTAGTATTAGACTGCCTGGATTTGAATCCTGCTTCTATTAATTACTGGTTATCTGATGTTGGGCAAGTCACTTTACCTTTGGATGTAAAAGTGTCATCATCATATTACTATTCTTACTCCACAAAGATGGATGTTAATGCTTGAACTGTAATCAGGTCCCAGACAATGACCTGATTTACATAGTTACTCCCTATCTCTATTCCTCACCTCTTTCTCTTCCAGATATATCTGCCCCAGTCGCAGGAAGATGAAGTGCATCTCAGAAGCATCCACTACAAAACTAATGGTTCGCTCATAGCATGCCTTGGCCTCAGCATGATTTCCACTCAGAAAATAGAGATGGCCTTTCACGCCCCAGACGTTAGGGTTCTAAGAAAGTGAAGAACAAGTAGTACATGGGATGAGGTGGTATTTAAAAGTACATTAATGATCTTTGTTTAACATTTAAATTTAGATGAAGTCCATGTTCTTTTGCAAATTAGAAAGAGGGCCATTCAGTTGCACTGGGAGATACTGTTCTAGGACTGCCCTCTCATTTTTTTCTTGCATTCTTCAAAGCCATTTTGTCTTTGGGGAAAATATTAAGAAAAATATTCATGCATAACCATGATAATGTTCACAATGAGAAAGTAGAAGTTCAGGAAACTTGAAATAGATAAAGTGTCTGCTAAAGAGCTGTCCTTATCCTTTCTCTGTCCTTTGTAAAAGTCATGATTGATTAAGAAAAACAAATGGAAGGAAATTAGATAAATGAGTTTACTGACAGCTGATGACCCCCACCTCTGGTAACCAGAAATCTACCTGTGATATGGCATCACCACCTTTAAGAAGGCCTACTTGTCCCTTCTCCAAACTAAACTTAAGACACTCTAGCAAAAGTTATTACCAGGTAGTCCATCTGAGCTGCTTGCTGAAGGTATTCCTCTGCTTTAGCAAAATCCTTCTTGAGTAGGTGTGTCTGGGCCAGCACCAAGTAATACTCACAGCTGGGGCCTCCATGAGGGCATAATAACTCATGTGCAAGCACTCTGTGTACATACTGCAAGGAAAACTCAGATTATAAGAAACATGTAAATGACTGTATGCTGTCAATTCCATAGCTCTCATGGTTGAAGATTATGTCTCTGATAATAAATAATAAGAAACATATTATAGAATGAAATGATTATCAATTTCAAAAGGTTAGAGGTGAATTGTAAACATTCAGTATATCATGGTTCCATTACCAGCTATTCATGTAGTAACATTTCCAAGTGAATTATCTACAGTACTGTATAATTCTGGTCTTGCTAGTCATACTAGATGAGTTTTAGCCTATTGTGTAGCAGACAAAAGCATTTCATCAACCACCCCATTTTCAAACGAGGTAACATTTTCAGGCATTTGTATTTATACGGAAACTTAGAGTGAGACAAAACCTCCCTTTCTAAAATTCTAGACTCAGGATCTTAGAAACATAAATGTCTGTTTCTGACACACTCTCAAGCATTTGTTATGTTCACCAGTTTTATACTTTGGGCTATACTTTGTTTTAATATGATATAAGGCCTGCAAATTTGACAAAGTCATATGTACTTGCTAAGAAGAGGGGAAACCCTTCTCCCTTTGTTCTCATCTCAGCCTATAATATAGAAACTTCCACTAATAATGAAACCTTCTTAAGAAAATACTGACGGGGAGGCTCTGCAGCTGTTCCCTCTACCTGCATACTGACTCTTGGACATGGGGGAAAAGTGATTTATTTAATTAGGGAGACAGAGAGACTATTTCTCTATTGTGAAAGGTTAGTATATTAAAGCCTCCTGTTTAACATGGCCCACTCCCACCTAGTTCATAATTCTTGCCCTGTCTTGAGTTGCCCACCCTCAAGTGGCACATGCACTCTATAGGTTGAGGGCCAAATCTCTTGCCTCCTGGATCTTGCTCTCTCTCTTACTGCTCACTTCATGGATATGTTTCTCATTTCCTATGTGGTAGGTAGACCTTACAGGATGCTCTTTTTCTCTGAGAGGAGACAGCAATTCTCCAGCTGTTCCACCTGTGACTGCATGGGTAAATCAAATCTGGGACCAGTCACATATCCAGCCCAGTTATATCAATAAAAAATTAGTATTTTTATCCCCCCATATAGCACTGTGTATCTGTTTCCAATTGGTTCAGAACCTGGAAGGGAAGAAGGGTGTGCTTAGGCTCCTGTGAACCCCCAACACTCACATAACATGAGCTCCCACAATAAAGTAACATCAGGCTACATATGACTCAGAGTCTGATTTTGCTTTGCTGGTATTCTATAGGGAGCAGACTTGCAGTGAGGTCTCCTGATGCTCTCTGCAGAGAGTAGTTCATGTTTGAATGTTTATTCCATTGTGTCTATAGTGTGCTCTCAAAGCATGTTTGATTTCTGCGTCATACACAGTTAAGCTTGCGAAGACATCACTATGACAGAATAAATAGTTCATTAAAATCTTTCCCTCTACTTGCCCTTTTTCAAATATTCTGACCTGCACAGCATTGACCTTCATCAAGAAGCGTATGGTCTCCATGAAGACGGTGGCAGGAGTTTGGGAAACACTATAAAGGGTGGGATGCAGACAAGTAGATGATTCTTGACACTCTGATGCTTCTGAAAATATGATATTAAAATAATAGACAATTAGATATAAAGGAAAAATTCAGAAGCTCAGACACATAGCAGGGAGAGTATTCTACTCTAATATATGAGAGAAATTATAATCTTGAAAGCAATAGATTATTCTACAGCAATGGCCCCCAAGGAGATCTTAAAGGTTCTCGAGGTTATTCTACTGGTGGTTCCAAATGCAAGCTGAATGAATAAAAGCTTTTTATTAAATGCAAGCTGAATGAATAAAAGTTTTTTTTAAAAAAAAAAGTATTCAGATCTTCCTGAATGTGAAACAGATTTGTAGATACTTTGAATCTTTAGATACTGTAAAAATGAAAATTCATTGCCAGAAAATCATAGGTCTATAGTTGGCTACTTCTCTGAGCTAAATGTAAATCCTCACTACAGAAAGAGTTGCATTACTGAGACTGGATTTCAGAGTCTAGCCTCACATGAAGGAATTTAGACAATATTACAGATAAACTAATCAACTTCAAACAAGTTAAGATTGCCATTTTGGTCAGCAAAAGAGTTTTCAACATTGTCTAGTTTGTTTATCCCCTTCGTCCAACTGGAAATCTTTATTCTAATTACCTTTTTTTGATGGTATCTCCTTCATAAATGTGTTGGAAGGTTTTTGGCTGGTAGTTGGATCCTGAGACTGTACAGACAAAATGGGTTCATGTGACTCAGACTGCAGGTTAGAGGATTCATCAAGAAATTCATCTAGAATGGATAATGGAGCTCCTAGTCCTAAAAAGATTAAATTTTAATGAGATAAAAACCTACCTTCCTACATTGTATATTAAAAGGTTATTACAGGAGATAAATACAATTAATTTCCAAAGCATAGGAAACATAACCCCTAAATATTGCATGGAAAGACTTGTTTTGCAGATTTTTTATATTTCTGAATAATTTAAAGAGTGCAAGCTAAACAGACAGCACAGCTCCTGCCACTATGACCCCCAGTCGAACCCTTCTGCCAGCCCAAGTCATGATAGTGTCAAACAAATACCTATTACAAAAGCTATATGCTAAGCCTAGAATCTCAAGAATCCAGAGGAGAAGATTAATATTTAGATAATATTAAAACCCTTTAAGAACAGGAATTCTATTTTATTTCACTGTTCAAAAATCACATCATCGGGCTTCCCTGGTGGCGCAGTGGTTGAGAGTCCGCCTGCCGATGCAGGGGACACGGGTTCGTGCCCCGGTCCAGGAAGATCCCACATGCTGCGGAGCAGCTGGGCCCGTGAGCCGTGGCCGCTGAGCCTGCGCGTCCGGAGCCTGTGCTCCGCAATGGGAGAGGCCACGGCAGTGAGAGGCCCGCGTACCGAAAAAAAAAAAATCACCATCATCATAAGTAGTTATATATGAACATGGCTATATGCCAGGTATTATATTAAGGATTGTAATGTACAATCTTATTTATTTTTCACAACACTATGAGATATACTTATTATGCTCCATTAAACAAAGTGAACCACAGAAAAGTTAAAAAATTTGCTGAAGCTCTTAAACATTCCAAGCTGCCTCTCACATAAACAAATGTTTTAGGAATAAAAATAAAAAGCAATGCTGGTTAGGAAATGATCAGTGCCAGCTGGTTCTGAATCAGAAGAGGTCACTCTCAGCTAGAGAAAAAGATATGGCTTTGAAAAATAGGTAGAAGTTGGATAGGTAGAGAGGTAGGGGCTAAAGCATGGAAGTAGCAAGGTAATTATTTTTATGGGTATTGAGGATTGCATAGTAAAAATTAAGGAAAGGTAGGTTGGGGGCTAGACTGTATTGATATTTGAATGCTAGGAGTTTTCTTCTGTAGGAAAAAGAAGAGGTTTACAATGAAGAGTTTTGAGCAGAAAAATCAGAGGATGAAAGTGGGATTTTATGAAGATTACTCTAGCAGTACTATGCAGCAAGGAGAAAAAAAATGTTGATGGAGACAAAGAAGTCTGTAATAAGGCTGTTATAACATTCTGGATATTGGTAATGGAGAGTAGTGTAAATATAAAAGGAAGATGTAGGGAGCATTTTGAAAGAAAACCAAATGGTCTGGGAAATCAACTTGATATTGGGATCGGGGGAAGCTCAAGCAAGCAAGCAAGAAGAAGCAGGGATGACTCTGAGATCATGAGCTTGGGTGCGTAATATAATGATGTAGAGTCAGTTTGAGATATGAGGAGATGAGTTAACTAGTGGAAAAATCCAACTGCTGGATTCTGGAGGGATGTCAAGGTTAAAGATAGAAATCTGGGGCTTCCCTGGTGGCGCAGTGGTTGAGAATCTGCCTGCCAATGCAGGGGACACGGGTTCCAACCCTGGTCTGGGAAGATCCCACATGCCGTGGAGCAACTAGGCCCGTGAGCCACAACTACTGAGCCTGCGCATCTGGAGCTTGTGCTCCGCAATAAGAGAGGCCGCGACGGTAAGAGGCCCACGCACCGCGATGAAGAGTGGCCCCCGCTCACCGCAACTGGAGAAAGACCCAACACAGCCAAAAATAAATAAATAAATAAAAATTATATTAAAAAAAAGATAGAAATCTGACAGTTACCAGAAGTGAAAATAGAAACTGTGAGGGTAGGTGAGCTCCTAGAAAGTACGACAGTATTACTGGGAAATGATTACATCTAATGGGTATGACAAGAAGGTGAAGCAATCAAAGGAAACCCAAACTATTGGAGATGGAGTTAATCCAACATGTATTTCAAGAAAAGAGAATGGTTAAATATGCAGACTGATCATTGAGAAGTGATGATTTTAATGAAAAAAATGAAACTGGAGAGGTGGCCAAAATGGCAGAGTAGGAAGACCCTGAACTCACTGCTTCCCATGGACACACCAAAATTACAACCACTTACAGAACAACTATCTACGAAAATGACACGGAGACTAGAAGAAAATATTTTCCACACCAAAGACTTAAAAAAGGAACCACAGTGAGATGGTAGGGGGGACAGGGACATGGTATAGTCAGGACCCACACCCTCAGGTTGGTGACCGACATACAAGAGGAATATCACAATCATAGAGGTCCTCCCCAAGGAGTGAGGGGTCATAGTCCTATATCAGGCTCCTCAAACTAGGGATCCTGAACCAGGAAGACAAGCCCCCAGAATATCTGGCTCTGAAAACCACTGGCACTTAGGATCAGGAGAGCTGAAGGACTACAGGAAATAGAGAATCCAATTTTAAAGGGAGCGCACAAAATCTCTCATGCTCCCAGTCCCAGTGCAGAGGCAGTAGTTTGAAAGAAGTCTGGGTCAGACCCACTTGCTGATCTTGGAGAGCCTATTGGATGGCAGGAGGCAACTGGTACTCCCTCTGGGGATGGAGACACTGTTGACAGCCATTTGGGGATCATTCTACCATGATAACACTGGTACTGGCAAGTGCCATTTTAGAATCCTCCCGCTAGCTTACTACCACTGGGGACTGAACCCACCCACCAGGGGGTTGGCACAAGCCATGAGCCCTCCTGGAGCTCACAGACAGCTGCACAGGGATACAGCCTAGCCCACCAGTGGGCCAGCACCAGCCCCAATTCCCGCCAGGGCTGCACAGCCAACCACACAGGAAGCCTACTGTGCCCTCCATTGGGCCCTCAGCCACCACATGAGGCACTGCCTCACAGACAACTGGGCCAGGGCCCAGCTCCGCCTACCAGCATGCCCACATTAGTTCACCTTGCCACAAAAGAAGAATGCATGCAGCCTACATACAGGATACCTCTAGAGCACATAGCTCTGGTGACGAGAATCGAGTGCCCTGCTGGGCCCCATTGGACATCTCCTACATAAGGCCATTTCTTCAAGATTGGGAAGTGTAACCAACTTACCTCCCTACCACACAGAAATAAACAGAGAATTGGGCAAAATGAAGAGACAGATGAATATGTTACCAATGAAAGAACAAGACATAACCTCAGTAAAAGAACTAAAAAAAGTGGAGATAAGCAATCTTTCCACTTCTTTGAATCATCTTCAGTTGCCTTTATCAGTTTTTTATAGTTCTCAGCAGATAAGTCTCTCACCTCCTTGGTCAGGTTTATTCCTATGTATTTTGTTTTGTTTTCTTTTTTGGATACGATTTTAAAAGGATTGTTTTTTGTTTTGTTTTGTTTTGACTTTCCCTTTCTGATATTTCATTGCTAGTGTAAAGAAATGCAACAGATTTCTGTATGTCAATCTTGTATCCTGCTACCTTGCTGAATTTGTTTATCAGTTCTAGAAGTTTTTGTGTGAAATCTTTAGGGTTTTCTCCATATAGTATCATGTCATGTGCATATAATGACAATTATACCTCTTCCCTTACAATCTGGATACCTTTTATTTCTTCTTCTTGTCTGATTGCTGTGGCTAGGACTTCCAATACCATGTTGAATAGAAGGGGTAAGAGTGGGCATCCTTGTCTTGTTCCAGATTTTAGTGGGAAGGCTTTTAGCTTTTCACCGTTGAGTATTATATTAGCTGTGCGTTTGTTATAAATAGCTTTTATTATGTTGAGATATGTTCCCTGTATACCTACTTTGGTAAGACTTTTTATCATGAATGGATGTTGAATTTTGTCAAATGCTTTTTCTGCATCTATTGAGATGATCATGTAGTTTTTGTCTTTTCTTTTGTTGATGTGGTGTATCACATTGATTGATTTGCATATGTTGAACCGTCCTTGTGAACTTGGGATAAACTTGGTCATACTGTATGATCTTTTTTTACGTGTTGTTGGATTCGGTTTGCTAATATTTTGTTGAGAATTTTTCATTAAATACAAAGTTAAAAGAAAAGATATGATAACTATATAAGCAGAAATCAATAAAATTAAAATTGAAAATTAATAGAGAAGATTAATGAAACCAAAAGTTGGCTCTTTGAAAAGATCAATAAAATCAATAAGTCGTTAGCCAGGCTAACTAAAAAAAAAAAAAGAAAGAAAGAAAAAGAGGACATATTACTAATATCAGAAATGAAAGAAGAGACATCACTACAGATCCCATGGACATTAAAAAGATAGTAAAGGGCTTCCCTGGTGGTGCAGTGGTTAAGAATCCACCTGCCAATGCAGGGGACACGGGTTCGAGCCCTGGTCCAGGAAGATCCCACATGCCGCGGAACAACTAAGCCTGTGTGCCACAACTACTGATCCTGCACTCTACAGCCCACGAGCCACAACTACTGAACCCTCGTGCCACACTACTGAAGTGCACGCACCTAGCGCCCATGCTCTGCAACAAGAGAAGCCACTTCAATGAGAAGCCCACACACAGCAACAAAGAGTAGCCCCCACTCGCCGCAACTAGAGAAAGCCCACGTGCAGCAATGAAGACCCAATGCAGCCAAATAAATAAATAAATATTTTAAAAAGATAGTAAAGGAATATTATGAACACTTATGTGCCCACAAATTTAATAACCTAGATGAAATGGACCAACTTCCTAAAAAACACAATCTTCCAAAACTTACACAAGGAGAAACAGACAATCTGAATAGGACTATATCTGTTAAATATACTGAATCAGTAATTAATAACCTTCCAATACAGAAAATACAAGGGTCAGATGGGTTCACTGGTGAATTCTCCCAAACATTTAAATAAGAGATTATACCATTTCTATACAATATCTTTAAGAGGACAGAAGCAGAAGGAATACTTCCTAAGTCATTCTATGAGGCCAACATTTTCCTAATACCAAAACCAGACAAAGACTTTACAAGACAAGAAAACTACAGACTATTATCTCTCATGAACATAGACTCAAAAATTGTCAACAAAATATTAGCAAATCAAATTCAACAATATATAAAAGAATTATACACCATGGCCAAATAGGATTTAACGTAGGTATGCAAGGCTGGTTGAACTTTCAAAGATTGACTAATGTAATCCAGAATATCAACAGGCTAAAGAAGAAAATCATATGATCATATCAATAGATGCAGAAAAAGCATTTGACAAAATCTAACGCCTCTTCAAGATAAAAACTCTCAGTAAACTAGGAATTGAGGGAAACTTCCTGGACTTGATTAAGAATATCTACAAAAAACTATAGCTATCATCATACTTAGTGGTAAGAAACTTGAAGTTTTCCCACAAGGTCAGAAATAAGGGAAGGATGTCCCTTCTCACCACTGCTTTTCAACATCATACATTATACTGTAAGTCCTGGCTATGCAACAAGACAAGAAAAAGAAATAAAAGAAATACAAATTGGGAAGGAAGGAATACAAATTGAGAAGGAATAAATACAACTGTCTTTGTTTGCAAAAGATATGATTGTCTATGTAGAAAGTCCAAAAGAAGTGACCAAAAATACTCCTGGAACTAATAAGCAATTATAGCAAAATTGCAGGATACAAGGTTAATATATAAAAGTTAATCTATATACCAGCAACAAATAAGTGCAATTTGAAATTTAAGCACAACACTATCTATATTGGCATCCAAAAAATGAAAAACTTAGGTATAAATCTGACAAAATATATACAAGTTCTGTATAAGGAAAACTACAATCTATGATGAACTAAATCAAAAAAGAACTAAATAAATGGAGAGATAGTTCATGTTAATGGATAGGAAGATTCACTATCATCAGGATGTCAGTTCTTCCCAATTTGATCTATGGATTCAATGCAATCCCAATCAAAGTCCCAGAAAGTTATTCTGTGGATATCAAAAAACTGATTCTAAAGTTTATATGGAGAGGCAAAAGACACAGAACAGCTAACATAATATTTAAGGAGAACAAAGTTGGAGAACTGACCCTACCTGACTTCAAGACACACTATAAAGCTTCAATAATCAAGACAGTGTGGTACTGCCAAAAGAATAGACAAATAGATTGGTGGAACAGAATAGGGAGCCCAGAAATAGACCCACATTAATATAAACTAATCTTTGACAAAAAAACAAAGGTAATACAATTGAGCAAAGATAGACTTTTCAGCAAATAGCAGTGGAACAATTGGACATCTACATGCAAAAAAATGAGTCTAAACACAGACATCATAACATCACAAAAATTAACTCAAAATGGATCACAGGGCTTCCCTGGTGGTGCAGTGGTTGAGAGTCCGCTTGCAGATGCAGGGGACACGGGTTCGTGCCCCGGTCCGGGAGGATCCCACATGCCGCGGAGCGGCTGGGCCCGTGAGCCATGGCCGCTGAGCCTGCGCGTCCGGAGCCTGTGCTCCGCAACGGGAGAGGCCACAACGGTGAGAGGCCTGCATACCGCAAAAAAAAAAAAAGGATCACAGAACTAAGTGTAAAATGCAAAAACTATAAAACTCCTAGAAGATAACATAAGAGAAAACCTAGATGACATTGAGTATGGCTATTTAGATAGAACACCAAAGGCATGACCCATGAAAGAAGGAATTGACAAGCTGGACTTCACTGAAACTAAAAACTCAGGCTCTGCAAAGGACAATGTGAAGAGAATGAGAAGACAAGCCATAGGACTGGGAGAAAATGTTTGCAAAAGACACATCTGATAAAAGACTTAATCAAAATATACAAAGAACTCTTAAAACTAACAATAAGAATATAAAGGACTTGATTAAAAAGTGGCCAAAGACCTTAACATACATCTCACCAAAGAAGATATACAGATGGCACATAAGCTTTTAAGATACTGCATATCATATGTCACCAGGCATGGTGATAATGGGGCAGAAAGACTATGCATGTGTGGAGGCAAGAAGTATATGTGAAATCTCTATACTTTCCTTTTAATCTTGCTGTGAACCTAAAACTGCTCTAAAAAATGAAGTGTATTTAAAAATAAAAGATTAATATGAAAAATCATATTCTAATAAATTTTTAAAACTAGATGAAATTGATGAACTCTAAAAAGTATAAAATACCATGAATAACACAATAAGAAATACAGAATGCAAATTCTTAAAGATTAAGAAAATGAAATGATAGTCAATACCTCCTTTGCCAAAATCCCCAGGTCCCAGTTGTTTTATGGTTGAGTTCTGCCAAATGTTTAAGTCAAAATCAACTGTATCATATATAAGTTGATACAGAAGAGCAAAGGAAAGGTGTCAAATAATCTTGATTATAAAAATAGACGACAGGGGGCTTCCCTGGTGGCGCAGTGGTTTAGAGTCCGCCTGCCAGTGCAGGGGACATGGGTTCGTGCCCCGGTCCGGGAAGATCCCACATGCCGCGGAGCGGCTGGGCCCGTGAGCCATGGCTGCTGAGCCTGTGCGTCCCGAGCCTGTGCTCCGCAACGGGACAGGCCACAACAGTGAGAGGCCCACGTACCGCAAAAAAAAAAAAAAAAAAATAGACGACAAAAGAAAATTACCGTCTATTTCATTTATGAACATAGATGCAAAGATCCAAAATAAAGCATTAGCTATTCAAATCCAAAGGTATATTAAAAACTAATACATTATGATCAAGTAGGATTTCCAATTATTGCAAGAATTGTTCAATATAAAAGAAATCTGTCAATGTTGTTCACTGTATTAATAGAT
Source organism: Pseudorca crassidens (assembly GCF_039906515.1). Lineage (NCBI taxonomy): Eukaryota > Metazoa > Chordata > Mammalia > Artiodactyla > Delphinidae > Pseudorca > Pseudorca crassidens. Next base: position 59,318,011 of record NC_090311.1, on the reverse strand, counting down.
AAAAGGAGAAAATTATTTGTTTCAACTGATGCAGAAAAAGAATTTGATAAAGATCAACACCTATTAATGAAAAAAACTCTTTGGAAATTAAGAATAGAAGAGATCCTCCTTAATTCTGTAAAGGTTTTTCAGAAAAAGCTTACAGCATATTTTACATTTAATAGACAAACTTTAAACTCATTCCCCTTAAGACAGGAAAGAAGACAATGCTGAACAACACAACTAATATACAACATATTATTGTAGATAATAAAAAGACATGAGTAGTATGAGGATTGGGAGGAAAACGTAACACTGTCATTATTGGCAGATGATATGATAATCATATTCTGGAAAAAAATAACAGAATTAATAATCTATTTGAATCAATAAGAGTCAAATAAGATTGTCATATACAAGTTCAATCTAAAAAACAACAGTATACACTAAAATCTAAAATGTAGAAAATCAACAGCATACACTAAAAAATACAGCAATAACCAACTAGAAAACATAATTAAAATAAGATACTATTATGATAGCAATGGAATCTATAAAATATCTATGAATTACTTAAACAGGGCCTCACTGGAAAAAAATGTTATAACTTTAATAAAGAACCCAGAAGATGACCAGAGTAAATGGAGAGATCCTCCACACACTTGGATGTAATGGTTTAATAATATGTAGATGTTAATTAGCCCTAAATTTATCTATAAATTCAATACAGTCCAAATAAAATTTCCAACTGGATTTTTAATGTACTTGATAAACTCACTATAAAATTCATACAGATGAATAAACATTCATGAATAGGTAAGTCAGGTATAAAAAAGGCAAGTAAATGGGAGAACCTCATATGTCAGATACGAAGGCATACTATAACACCACAGCAATAAAAAGAGTGTGATATTGTTTTAAGATCAGACAAATGAGACAGAACAGAGAGCTCAGAGACATATATACCTTAAATCAAAGGATAAAAGATGATGGTTTAATAGATGGTTTTGAGAAAACTAGATCTATATGTGGAGAAAAATAAAATTTGATGCCTACCTTGCATCACAGTCAAAGATGGAATCCTGATAGATTAAAGATCTAAGTAGGGACTTCCCTGGTGGTGTAGTGGTTAAGAACCCGCCTGCCAATGCAGGGAACACAGGTTTGAGACCTGGTCTGGGAAGATCCCACATGCCGCGGAGCAACTAAGCCTGTGCGCCACAACTACTGAGCCTGCGCTCTAGAGCCCGTGAGCCATAACTACTGAGGCCGCGTGCCACAACTACTGAAGCCCACACACCTACATCCCGTGCTCCGCAACAAGAGAAGCCACCACAATGAGAAGCCCGCATGCTGCAATGAAGAGTAGCCCCCGCTCACTGCTACTAGAGAAAGCCCACGTACAGCAACGAGGACCCAAGGCGGCCAAAAATAAATAAATAAAATAATAAAAATAAATTTTTAAAATGATCTAAATGTAAAACTAATATTATAAAGTTAATTGAAGAAAATGTGACTTGAGGCAAGAACTATTTAAACAAAACTTCAAAGGCACAAAACTACAAAGCATTTGGAGAGTTGAACAACACAATCAACTAATTAAACCTACTTATAGAGCACTCCACTCAATGACAGCAGAATACACACTCTTTTCAAGTGTATATGGGATCAAGACAGATCAAACACTAGACCATAAAACAAGTCCAAATAAATTTAAAAGGATTCAAATCATGCAAAGCACATTTTCTAATCACAATGAAATTAAATTAGAAATAAAAAACAAAGACATCTGGAAAAATCCCCAAATATTTAGAAAATAAAAAACATACTGTTAGATAACCAAGGGTCCCAGCTATTCAACTTCTAAATATTTACCCAAGATAATGAAAGTATATGTCTATACAAAGACTTGTACACAAATATCCATAGCAGCTTTATTTTAATAGTCCCAAACTAGAAACAACCCAAATATATATCAACAGGTGACTAAATAAACATACCGTGGTATCTCTGTACATCAGGATACTATTTAGAAATAAAAAATGACGAACTACTGATATGGGCAACAACATGTTTGAAACTCAAAATAATTAGGCTTAATGGAAGAAGTCAGACAAAAAAGAGTATATACTGTGTGATTCTGTTTAATTCTAAAATTCTAGAATATGCAAACTCATTTATAGTGATAGAATATGCAAACTCATCTATAGTGATAGAAAGTTGATTGGTGGTTATCTGGAAATAGGAGCAAGAGAAAGAGATTACAAATGGGCACAAGGGAAGTTTGGGGGATTTGGGATATGTTCATTATCTTGATTGTGGTGATGTTTCCATGGGTGTGTTCATATGTCAAAACATCAAATTGTACATTAAATATGTGCAGTTTATGAAATGTCCATTATACCTCAAACTGTTGAAAATACATGTTCACAAAATAACAATGTACAATAACTTATAAACAAAATAACATATGGAAGAAACACATAAACAAAAATACACACATTAAATACATTAGAATGACTGATTTCCTAAAGTGGAGGAAAGGAGAATGTCAATGAAGAACAGGAAAAAAATACAGTGTATAAATAAACAAATAAATTTAACAATCACAAGAATGGGACCTTACATACTGGGGAAGAGAGTGAGGGGAAAAAGAATGAAATTTACTCAGCTAAAATGATACCCCTTTTAGGGATACACAGAGACAGTAAATTCTCTAAGTCTCAAAAAACTGAATAGCAACAAGTAGAAGCTTCCAACTTTCTGTCACATGAATGAGGAAACACTTAGAAGGACTCTTTCCTGGTATCCCTGGAACAACTCAAAACTCCACCTTCTCATTCATTTAACAGCTATTTACTGAGTACCTACTATGTGCCAGGTCCTACTCATAAGGCCAGTAATTTATTCCAATAGCCACTCATCATCTCCCTGGTCCTACCTGCTGGGACTTCCACCTTGACTGCTGCTGTAGAAGAACCACTGGTTATTCCCCAAGGGCCTAAACAGGAGTCGTCTTTCCCTCCTTCTTCAACATACTCCACAGTACCGGTGCTCCTCTGCTTCGTAACTTGTGCCTGAAGCACTCGTGCCTGAAGCTGTTTGAAGGCTTCATGAAATGCCATTTCCATTCGAATATCATTGTTTTGAATTTCATAGTACAAGCCTGAAGAAAAAAAGATGTTGAAATAAATGTGACTAATTTCCCACCATCATATACTGAAGAATGACAACATTTCACTTAAATTTCCCACACTTTTATTAAAGTTTAAGAACTACACAATGAGCCATTTAAGAGTGGAAAGAGAAAGGGAAAATCTTCTAATGAAAGAAAACACATTCATATCACAGGAAAATATCAAACCAAGTAAAGTCCAGGCTACAACATTAGTTGGCTCCAAGCAAGTAGCATCTTCAAAGAAAATTTCTGCCTGTTCATAGTTCTCCATCAGGACAGCCAGGACACCACACAGCAACAAGCTGAGAAGAGACCACCAACATGATTAACAACATGGTCCCATGTCACAGTCATGGAACGAAGACAATTTCATATAGAAGCTTATCTGCTCCTACTCATTCCTTATCTCCCTTCCAACCATACCTGTGGATATGATTCTGGTTCAGGGAAAGGGCTTTCCGAAAACACTCTTGTGCTTTGATATTGTCTTCAGTTAGGAGGCAGAAGGCACCGTAGTCCAGCCAGTGCTCCAGGTTCTGGGGCTCACGAACCAACCTCTATCACATGAAACATCAGGAGGACCAAGGTTATTGTGACGCTATGTCATATTCTTTATGCACACAACATCACACAGTAAGCACTCCATAAATACTATAAGCTCTATGAAAGTAGAAACTATGACTAAGAAGTCATAGAACAGTCCGAATGCCTAGAACAGTCACTCCTCTGGCTTATAGTATGTGGTCAATAAATATTTGATGAAATAATGTAAAAAATGAATCCTCAACTCATTGCTTCCTAGTGTCAGTGTTCTGGTCATCATACGCTCATCCAATTACTTGGGAACCAAAAGGTTCATTTTATATTTCATTTTAAAGATTTACATATCATCATTTCTGTCACAGTCTTGAGAATGCAAACATAAGCTTATCCACAAATATATAATAATAAAAGCAACTCATAATGAGTTAAAACTATAAAGCATTGCTGAAAGAAATTAAAGAAGACATAAACAAATGGAAATACATTCCATGTTCACAGATTGCAAGACTTAATATTGTTAAGATATCATACAGTCCAAAGCAATTTACAGATTCAATGCAACATCTATCAAAATTCCAATGCTGTGTTTTGCAGAAATATAAAAGCCCATTCTAAAGTTCATATGGAATCTTAAGGGACCCTGAATATCCAAAGCAATCTTAAAAAAGAGCAAAACTGGAAGACCCACACTTCCTGATTTCAAAACTTATAAAGCTATAGTAATCAGCCTGATACTGGTATAAAGACAGACATAGAGACCAAGGGAATAGAACAGAGAGCCCAGAAATAAATCGTAGCATATATGGTCAAATCACTTTTGACAAAGGTGACAAGACCATTCAATAGGGAAAGGACAGTCTTTTAAGCAAACTGTGCTAAGAAAACTGGATATCCACATGCAAAGATTGAAGTTGGACCCTTACCTAATACCATATACCAAAAATAACTCAAATGAATCAAAAACCTAAATGTAAGACCTAAAACTATAAAACTCTGAGAGGAAAACAGGGCAATAGCTTCACAACATTGGATTTGATTTTTCCTCCAGCTGGCTATGTTCCCATTAAGTACGCATTTTCCCCTCTCCCCACACCAAAACCTTTGCACCAGAGGAGGGGTGTCCTGAAGCAACTGGGGCCCATGTGCATACAGAGGTCCAATGCACTGCCTGTGTAGGCATCAGTGGCTCTTCTCAGATGCAACCCAGGGTCGAGTCTTTTCCCTGGTTGTGGTCCCCAGATCCAATGCTGCTGTGGCATGGTCTAAGTGGGGCTGGAACATTGGCTTGGCCTGGGCCCAGGTGCATGGTGAGGCAGCCATGGGAAACCTGGCAGCCAGTAGGGCAGACCTATCTCTGCCTTGCCTCAAGGGCAAGCCAGGACGCTTGCACCCCTCAGGAGCGGAGTCCAGGCTTCTCCAGCCTTTTTATCCGTCCCAGCAGTCCTCCAACCAGCCAAGGTGGCTTGTCTCCTCTGCATAGGAACCCAGGACTGGGATACCCAGTCTGTGGCTTGACCTACTTACTCCCCAGTGTGGGTATACACCAGTGCAATCTCCCCTTTCCTCTGAGTCCCCTCCGAGGGGCACAGATCCTAACCAGATCTCCCCTTCTACTTTTCTTCCCCTTCTACTCAATTGTGTGTGTATCTTTCTCAGAGCCTTGGTTGTACAGGAGTCCTTCTGCCAGTTTCCAGTTAGTTTTCACTGAGAATTGTTCTACATGTAGATGTATTTTTAATGTGTTCGTGGTGGGGAGGTGAGTTCCATGCCCTCTTACTTTGTCATCTTGATCTCTGCCTCTCGAGGTTCATTTTCTGCATATGGATAACCAACTGTTCTAACACAATTTTTTGAAAAGACTATCCTTTCTGCATTGAATTTGTAAACAACTTTGTTGAAAATATAATGGCCTTATTTGTGTGCACCTATATTTGGACTCTGTTTTATTGATCTATGTGTCTATCCTTTCACCAATAAGGTTGGATTTTAAACAATCAGAAACTACTCTTTATTATACCCATATTGTACAAATAGCAGTAATGACAACCACCAGAAAGATGTTTAATTACCTCTTCATAGTACACTGTTGCCATTTCATAGTTCTCATTGACTTCTGCTTCAAATGCAAAGAGTCGAAGCTGTTCACTGCTGGTATAAATGGTTGAAGGAGTGCCTTGGACATCATCTGGCATGGCCTTGTCATCATCAAGATATCAGGCAGACGAAATGAAGCAATTACAAGTAGAGAAGTTTTATAAGAATAAACCAAATGTGAGACTCTAGTCAAGATGTCAAAAATGATATTGAGGTTTCATACAGTCTTGCCAATACACTAAGAGAGTGAGAGTGAACCAAAGGATGAATATCAAGGGTGAAATAGAATCTCAGGGATCTGAGTACCAACAGTCTAAGCTCATGGAAGTGAGTAAAAAATTATTCAGGGCACAACTGCTCTCTTCAACCCTTAGGGCAGCCAGAATCCCTAAGTCACTTCTAACCTCAAACAGCTTCTTTCACTTTCTCTAGTGTACAGACAAATATTATCATTTTTTAGGTGTCATGACATGAAAAGGGTTGGCAAGAACTAGCTAGAGTCTTTAAACATCAAGAAAACACGAGCCCAGGGTAAATCTTTGGCAGCTACATCTACGTTGTCAGTGGGATATATAGACAGATAGATTCTACAAAGGAGACATTTTAGAAATAGCCAGAAAGGTAGAAGGAAAAATAATATATCCTATATACCCAGATAGGAAACCAAGTCTGGTAATAACAAGTAATCTCTTGGGCCAGACGCTATGGCCAGGGAAGACCCCCACCCCACCCCACCAAATTCTTTAACTACAAATAAAAATAATACCACTGACTTGAACAAGCAGAGTTACTAAGGAATGTGAAGAGTAAAGCTAAATTTGAGATGGGCCAAAGTAAGCTTTTGATCATTGATTAATGCCTCTGTTCTTTGTTCTTTTTAATTTTGGTGAGTTTGACCTCCAAATCCCTACAGCAACACACTGTCATGCCCAAACCAGAAATATTATACCTCTAATATCCACTCCCCAAACCCACATTACAAGCCTTCTCCCTTCTTGTCATTTAGTCCCCTTAAAACTCCTCTCTGACTTCCAATATGCTGATCATTTCCCAAATGGATAAGCCTGGACCTCATGATTTCTACTCATACTACTCTCTCACCAGCACACTCAAGTTCTGGGCATCCTTGTCCTTTTCCTGCACTTGCCCAGAAAACTCCCAAATTAAAACAATCCTACAATCGGATTTCTTCATTCTTAGACAGGAGCTGCTAACTGATCCTGAAGAAAACCGCATGCAGCTTTAGCTGAAGGCCTTTAATGCTCTCAGCAATCTACGTATTTGTCCTTGTTCAGCAACATTTTTCATAATGCTGTGCAGTATCTAAATTTTCTTCAAGCTTTTCATTCAACTCTTACCCCTTCACTTTCAGTAAAGGCGTTACTTCACAGAAGAAATAGAAATCATTAGGCAAAAAACCCCTCAGCTTTTGAATCCTACACCTGAATTGTTTCTTTTCAACTTCTCCCAGTCTGCTGACTCTTCCTAAACCTGTGGATGTTCTAAAGACTTTTCCATCTTAAAAAGAAAGTCTCGGGCTTCCCTGGTTGCGCATTGGTTGAGAGTCCGCCTGCCGATGCAGGGGACACGGGTTTGTGCCCCGGTCTGGGAAGATCCCACATGCCGCGGAGCGGCTGGGCCCGTGAGCCATGGCCGCTGAGCCTGCGCGTCTGGAGCCTGTGCTCCGCAACGGGAGAGGCCACAACAGTGAGAGGCCCGCGTACGGCAAAAAAAAAAAAGAAAATCTCTAATTTCTAGCTACTGCTTTCCTACTTCTTCCCTTCATCTTCCAACTTCCTGAATTAATATTCCACCTGCTTCCTAATCACTCATTTACTCTTCAATTCATTATCATTTGAATCCACATCATTAGCCCAATGAAACTGCTCTGTAAAGGTAACAACAACCTCCTTATTGCCAAATCCAATAAAAACCTTTCAGATTTTTTTCTTTTTTCCCCAGGTTTATCAAGATATAACTGACATATATCACTGTATACGCATATATTGACTTAACATATATTGTGAAATTACTACTGCAGAAAGTTTAGTTAGCGTTCATCATCTCATATAGATACAATAAAAAGAGAAAGCAAAAAAAGAAAAAAAAATTTGTCCTTGTAATGAGAACTCAGGATTTACTCTCAACAGTTTTCATATATACCACACAGCAGTGTTAACTATAGTCCTCATACTGTACATTACCTCCCTAGTACTTATTTATCTTGTAATTGGAAATTTGTACCTTTTGACCTCCTTTCTCCAATCTCCCCTCCCCCTACCCCAGATCTTGTTTTTCTTGAACTCCTCAGAGTATTTGACAATGGTGACCATTTTTTCTTCTTAAAATTTTCTTCCCTTAGATCCTGAAATACCACTGTCTTCTGGGTCTTTTGCCTTTTCAACAATTTACTTGCCTCCTTTATTAATTCTTTTACTCATCCATCCCTTAAATGTTGGTGTTTCCTAGGGTTTTGCCACCAGCTTGCTTTTCTCTCTACTCGTGCTTTTCTTGGCAGCTTCATCTATGACAACAGTTTGACTAGCACCTATATACTCAAGGCTCCCAAATCTAATCTCTAGCCCAGATCTCTCTCTTGAGCAAAACCCCACAAGAGTCAATGTTTAAAACTGAATTCAACATCACTTGCCTTCCACCAAATTTGCTTATGTTGTATTTCTTGTCCTAGTCAATGGTATTGCCAACTACCCAGTCACTGAGACTTAAACTTAAGAATCTTTGCTCTCTTTTCCTCCTTAGTATGTAATAACCAGTTAACATCACCAGTTCACCACCTCTAACCTCTAACTGGTTAACATCCCCAGTTCACCACCTCTAACTGCTATCAGAGTGCTTTTTGTAAAATGTAAATCTAATCATATTATTTCCCAGTATAAAATAATTAAATTTATTGCATCTAACTGCTAATAAGGGAAAAAGCCAAAACTTCTTTGTGTGGCATATAAGGCCTCCATCCACGCTCCTAGCTCCCCTACCAGGAACTGATCCCTGGCTTCATCGCCATTTTCTCTGTCACTCAACCACTTCAACCTCTGCTCCTGAACTATATGCAGTTTCTGTACATGCCATATTCTTCCAAGCTTCTAAGCCTTTATGATGTTCTCTATGACTCAAATGCTCTAAAACATCTACCTGGTGAGCTTCTTTTTAGCCTTCAAGGCCCAGGTCGAGTCACAGCTCCTCTGTGGATCTCAGGGTGAAGTTGATACTTTCTTTAGGCATCCCCTAACCTGCTCTACCACGGACACACCTTTGTCACAGCACTTACCTCACTCTACTGCAGTTATTTGTATTTTGTGCCTCTCTCCTCTACTAGACAGGGGCTCCTTGGGGACATAAGGCAACAGTAATTATCATCTCATGCTCAGTTCTCAATTGCTTTCCAAATCAAATCATCCAAATCATCTGTGCAGGATTGTTCTCTTAACCCTAGGATACTGGACACTCCTACCTCTTTCAGGAAGGCTGAACAGGTAAAAGAAAAAGTGACGGTGGCCGAGAAGAAAAAAACAGTGAAGGAAAGAACAAATAGAATAGAGACTTTGAGGGACTTCCCTGGTGGCACAGTGCGGTTAAGAATCCGCCTGCCAATGCAGGGGACACAGATTCGATCCCTGGTCCAGGAAGATCCTACATGCCGCAGATCAACTAAGCCTGTGCACCACAACTACTGAGCCTGTGCTCTAGAGCCGGCGAGCCACAATTACTGAGCCCATGCGCCCTAGAGCCTGCATGTCACGACTACTGGGCCCACGCGCCGCAACTACTGAAGCATGTGCACTCGAAGGCCCGCATGACGCAACTACTGAGCCCGTGTGCTGCAACTACTGAAGTCCACATGCCTAGAGCCCGTGCTCCACAGCAAGAGAAGCCACTGCAATGAAAAGCCCGCGCACTGCAATGAAGAGTAGCCCCCACTCACTGCAACTGGAGAAAGCCCTTGCACATCAACGAAGCCCCAACAAGGCCAAAAAAAAAAAAAAATCCACCCTTTCCTTTAACAAAAAAAAAGAATAGAGGCTTTGAGGATGCACAGCTGGTTACAGACTATCAGGGGGACAAAAACACTTTGATTTTGTCTTTGTTTTCAAACAAACCACAACTGCATACATAAAAAATGAGCAAATGAAGGCAAGATGTACGATGTACAAATATAAACAGACAAGTGGGAGGAGACCAGTCAGATAGAAAAGGCATATATGAAGTGTCATTGTCATTCAAGTATAATATCTGAAAACTCATAGTTTTTCTTTGTTTTGATTGTCAGTCTTGAAGAAAAAGTTGAGAACTGCACACATTCACAGAATAAATAGAATGATAATTTTTTTCCACAATTTACATAGCTGATTTTATTTTTTATCCATCAAATTTATGACAGTTATGAAATTAATATTTCTATGAAGTTGAAAAAGGATACCCCCTTATTTTCCCTAAAATTAGTCTTATAACTTAGGCAGTTTCTTATTCATCTTTGTGTTTTCAATGCCTAGCACAGAGCAGACACCCCAAAAAATGTTTGTGGAATTAAGGAAGAAAAGAAGCAAGAAAGGAAGGAATCATTGAGAGAAGACCCTGAGGACCTACAGAGAAAAGGAAGGGTTTTTAGCTCTGAAGCACCTACTTGATTTAAGGCCACATGCATCTGATCCACCAAGAAAACGTAGAGCTCACTAATAAATTTCTGCAGCTCCTCTTGGCTTTCAAATGCTGTTGTCTTCAAGTACTTCTCTCTCACAATCTTTACCACAGCATGCTGCAAAAGACACATATCACCATCTGATAACACAGTCTAGCACCATGCTAACAGCACAGGCCTCCCTTGAGTTTCTGATCTAAGGCTCATCAGAACTCCAGGAGGTGATTGATTTTCCCTGGTGACTGCTAGACTATTGGTTCTCTGATTTTCCCCCAATCAACATACTCCACATGGCTTTTCTTTTTTGTGTGTGTGTGTGCATTTTTTTTAACATCTTTATTGGGGTATAATTGCTTTACAATGGTGTGTTAGTTTCTGCTTTATAACAAAGTGAATCAGTTAGACATATACATATGTTCTCATATCTCTTCCCTCTTGCATCTCCCTCCCTCCCACCCTCCCTATCCCACCCCTCCAGGCGGTCACAAAGCACCAAGCTGATGTCTCTGTGCTATGCGGCTGCTTCCCACTAGATTTCTACTTTATGTTTGGTAGTGTATATATGTCCATGCCTCTCTCTCGCTTTGTCACAGCTCACCCTTCCCCCTCCCCATATCCTCCAGTCCATTCTCCAGTAGGTCTGTGTCTTTATTCCTGTCTTACCCCTAGGTTCTTCATGACATTTTTTTTTCTTAAATTCCATATGTATGTGTTAGCATACGGTATTTGTCTTTCTCTTTCTGACTTACTTCACTCTGTATGACAGACTCATCACCATCATCACCAATATGGTCAATGCAGGATTCATACTTTGTGAAGAGAGTCATAAAGCAAAAAAAACCTTAGCATTATGTTTATGCATTACATTTCTCATGGTGGCCACATGATTCAAGGGAGAAAAGGAGAAAGGCCTGATTTGAGAGTTTGGAGAATGGAATCCTGGTTCTAATTCTGCCACTGTGCAACCTCATAAATTATTTTACACTTGGTACTTCAGTTTCCTCATTTGTTAAATGGATATGTACTCCTGGTATTCCTATCTTACTTCAGAAGATGATTGAGAAGCCAAAGAGAAATAACAGGTGGTGAAATTTAAAATGCTGTACAAATAACATATTGCTATAGCCAGGACAGCGTCTTCTTTTTTCTCCCCTAAGTTAACATTATTGCCAGGCTTTGTACTAAGCACTTTGCATGCATTATCTTATTTAATTCTAATAATGACCCCATGTGATCATATTAATATCATCCCTCATTGTTAGGCAAAAAATTGAGGCTCAGAGTGGTAAGGTCACTTGAGACACAACTGAGATGTGAGTATGCCACCTGAGAATAGCCTCTTGCCTCCATGGATATCAGCTGTTTTTCCCTTTGTTACTTCCACGTGCTTTCTTCATATCTGTTTGGTATAGTATAGGGCACATAGTAAATGTACATAGAGAGGCAGTGCAGTGTAGCAGATGAGAATGTGAGTCTGGAGCCAGACTGCCTGAATTTGACCTTTGACCTTTGACGGGGTGACCAAAGACACCCCGACTTTGACCTTTACTAGCTCTGTGATCTTGGGCAAATTATTTAACCAACTAATGTTGCAATTCTCCATCTGTAAAATGGGGGTACCTATCTCATAGGGTTGTTGTGAGGATTAAATTAGTAAAGTATGAAGCATTTAAAAATGTATCTGGTATACAACAAATACTCAATAAATGTTAGCCATTATTATTTGGGAAATTATTATTAAGTAAATATTTCTCAAATCTTAGTGATTCTATGGACTAGGAAAAGGTTTGTAATGGGAGACAGAGATAATTAGTCATGGAATCAATACCAGGTACAGAGTTTCTGCCTGCTAGTGCAACACGAAATCTGGCCCCAAATCTGGCCTAACTTCAAGTGAAGAATTAGTTTCTTAAAAGCTTACACTCAGGACAGATACTGAACCATTCCAAGCCTCTACAGGAGTGGAAGGATGTCTCCAGACATTCTATCCTAGAGAACATAGCTCTTTGCACCAACAGCAAGAAAGGTAGAGCACAGCTGAACATAACCAGAGAAAAAATAACTAGGTATGTAGAGAAGATGCTTCATAAAAATCCATGGAATCATTAAATAAATTAATATTTACCTTGAGTTGTTCTTTAAAAGCAAAGTATTTTCCAGAGCAATTAAGTTCATAGTTGAGCTGGCACTTCTGCTCCTCTAGGGTTTCACTATCCAGATCACTCCCCACTTTGACTGCCTGTTTTCCAAACATCCTGTGATACTCATTCAGAATGGCTCTAGAAATGTTCTTGATCTGCATGTGGTAGTCACTCACCGCCTAGAAAAATACAAAATGTCTGGTAAAGAGGCCTCAAAGAGGTCAAGACATGGAATGGAAGTCTGAAACTGGATTGGGCTTTACATTCAATAATACTTTAGGTATAAATTGCCCTTTTCTTCCCAGCTCAGAAACCATCAGCCAAAGATTAAACACTGTATACTCTTCACTGAATGCCACTGGTCACAAATAGAAGCAGGAAGGAAAATATGTGAAGCTACAATTTCTCACCCCTTCTGGAAAACATACTGAAGAGCCCATGCATTATTTTCACATGGGTGTACTCAACATCTTAGAGTTTCACCTTGGCTTTTGTACTTGCCTTCTGAGCTCCTCCCGTCCGACGGGTAAGAGGAGGCCTTGGAGGTATCATTTCCTTGACCCTGTATCAGAAAAAAACAAAACAAAACTTTATTATATTCAGATTTATGTTCTTTTATTTCCCACCTCTTAAGGTCTAGGTGAGGGAGATCTAAGGTCAGTTGCCCGTCACACTTGAGCACTGAGCTATTCTTTCATGTAAGAACCTCGACGTGAACCTCAGAACAGTGTATGGCTGTGGACTAGATAGGAAGAAAGCCACTAAGCAGCTAGCTGGAAAGTAGCTAAGTTGCACTTCTGGCTAATTTGAGCCCTGGCTTTACCCTTACACATTTTTTTAAACTGTTGTACACAAGCTGCTTGACTCAGGGGTTAGAAAGAGATGGGTGTTAACGACTTTATATGTACTCAGTAGAGTCTCTGAAAGCACGAAGTTTTGGAAATATAAATGGTACAGGCAAGCGAAAGCTTTTCTTTCCTTTCCAACAGGATAAAAAGTATACTCTTGGTCATAATTTATAAGACTGCATTAAACTACAGTAATGATATCAAACTTTATGGTGAATAAGAAAATATATTTTATCACAGTCAAACTACTTATGCCAAAACCTCTACCTTCCATTTTCATGAGCTCTTACAAGAACCTAAAGGAAATTAAGTTATAGCTCTTTCTTCTTACAGTTTCACATTCCTACTGAGGTATACTACACTGCTTTGAAGTTTACAAAAAAATTCACAAATTCAATTTTTCTTTAATAGGTCCTATGTATGGGGGAATCCCCTGGCGGTCCAGTGCTTAAGACTTGGGGCTTTCGCTGCAGTGGCATGGGTTCAATCCCTGGTTGGGGAACTAAGACACTGCAAGCTGCATGGAACGGCCAGAAAAAAAAAAGTGAGAATAGGTCCTATGTAATTTTATACCTTGCTCATAATTCCTAATTTTAATTTTATTTATTTTAATAGATAATATATCCACATGATTCAAAACTTAAGACGTATGAAACAATATACAGTAAATTGTCTCCTTCCAACCTTGTTGTCCAGCCACCCAGTTTCCTCTCCAGAGACAACGTTATTCACTTATTCAAAATATATACTGAGTGCCTATTACCCATCAGGCACTTTTCTAGGTGCTGGGGATAGAGCATTAAACAGAGCAGACAAAAATTCTTGCCCTCATGGTGCTTACATTGTAGTCGGGGAAAATAGACAATAAATAACATAAATTGGTTAGTGATATGTGCCATAGAGAAAAATAGTGCAAGAAGGCAGATAGACTATGTTGGGGGCTGGGGGTGGTGGAGTTGGGGAGCATATTTCACCAGGGAAAGACTCAGTGAGATGACAGTACTTGAGTATGACCTGATGGAAGTGAGGAAACAAGTCATGTAGGTACCTGGGGTAAGGAAATTATAGGCAAAGCAAGCAACAAGTGTAAAAACCTTGGTGCAAGAGTGTGTCTGGCATGTGTGAGGAATAGTGAGAGGTCAGTTTGGCTGGACCAAAAAAAATGAGGACAAAATATATGCAGAATATGTAGGCCCTTGTAGGCCACTGTAAAGACTTTGAGTTTTACTCAGAGTGTGATGGGGAGTTGCTGGTAGTTTCTGAACAGAGGAGTCACATGAATTGACTTCCATTTTAATACAATCATTATAGAACTCTATAATAAGAATAAGTTGCCCAAATGTCCATCAACTGAAGACTAGAAAAACAAAATGTGGTATATTCATAGAATAAAATACCACTCAACAATAAGGAAATGAAGTACTGATACATGCTACAGTTTGGATGAATCTTGACAGCACTATGTTAGATAAAAGAAGTCAGTCAACGAAGACCACATATGGTATGATTCCATTTATATGAAATGTCTCAGAGTTGGCAAATCCATACAGACAAAAAAGTAGATAAGTGATTGCTTAGGACTGGGGTGCAGGGTGTTGGTGGGGAAATGGCATGAGAGTTGGAGGAAATGCAGAGGGATTGAGAATGTATATGGAGACATTACTCCCCATTTTATAGAGATAAAAAGGATATAAAGGAATGCTATGAATAATTACACATCAACAAACTGGATAATCTTGATGAAATGGATAACTTCCTAGAAACACAATCAAAGCACTGTGGTACAATATAAAAATAGTTCTAAAAAATTACATATATTTACATGTGACAAGGGTGTGTGTGTGTGTGTGTGTGTGTGTGTGTGTGTGTGTGTGTGTGTATAATATAGGGACTTTACAATAACTCCAGAAGGATAAGTACCAAGGTGTTAAAAGTGGTTATCACTGGGTGAGTAGAAAGAAATCTGGGTATTTTTAGATACTTTCTTGTTGATTTTTTTTTCCTTGCCTATCTTGAAATTCTCAATTTTTTTGTAATTGGCAACATACTGCTTTTATAACAAGAAAACAAAAGAAACTTATCTGAAAAAATAAAAACAGAAAACTGTCTGCTGCTTAGCCCAAGAAAAATTACATTTATGTGGACAAAATGACTTACTTTTATTTATACCTAAACTGTCTTGCAAAGCAAGTATGAGAACCATTGCTACACACCTTCTGGCTAGTTCCTCCGGCATTCGCTTTGGAACCAAGGCTTTGTCCAGCTCAATCTCCAACACAATGTATGTCCCTGCTTCTACATATTGCTGTAAAGACATTTTTCTCTAATTTATTCTTTCCAGAAAAACAGATATTTATGAAAAAATTTTAGTAACATAAGATAATGCTCACAATATAATAAGTGAGAAAATTGTGTATATAACTATATATAGTGTGATTCTGACTTAAAACATTTTTTACATAGAAAAATAACTGGAAAGAGAAATAGTAACACTGGTTATCTCTTGCAGAAAAAGGTTTTCAATTTTAATCTTGGAAACTTCTACCCCAGCTGAAGTCTTGTTTAATTTGTTCGATACTGTTCTTGGAATTGTTTCAAGTGAATGCAATTCTTTCTTCTACCAAACCTTTCAGGAGTCATGAAGAAATAACCTCATAACCGTCTGACATTCCCACCCACACCCTCTTAAGTGCCATCGATCAACTTCAACCTCATGGACATTTCTACCCAGATTCTTGCCAGCATCCTAACTATCAATACAACATGTCCAAAACTGAACTTATCATTTCCTCTATATCCATCTCTATTTTTACTTTTCTCTTAATGATTCTGTCATCTTTCCAGAAAGTGAGGCTTGAAACCTGAGTTATCTTTAACTTTTCTTCCTCAACACCCCAAAGCTTTCAAATTCCACACCCTGCCTCCACAGGTTTTTTACTTTCTTTACTACAATCCCTTCCCTAGATTAAACTGTCATCAACACTCATCTGTACTGTAAATAAAATCTATAAACTGACATCTGAAGATCCTACCACAACTTCAACCTCTTTCTTCCATATCCTGGCAAGAGTACTGCTCTGAAACACTCATGAGGTATTTTTTCTACGTGACTTAAAAAACTTCAGTGTGAGTCTCTATGATAAGGCTTAACAGTCTCTCATCATCTATACAATGAAGCCCAAACTTTCTAGCAAGCCTTTCAAAGTCTTTCTAAAACTCAACTCAGTCTCTGTCCTCTTTATCACCTCCTTCTAGAACCATTACTTTCATTTCTCTATACCATACACTGAATTAATTGATGTATCCTGAATTCTGCTACCTTCTTCGTGCCTTGACTCAAGCTGTTCTCTGGCCCTGAAATTCTTCTCCTGAAATTCATTTGGCAAAGGGCTCTCTTTATCTTTCACTACTTAGCTTCGATACCACCTCTTCCTGAAGTCTTCTGAGACTGCCCCATCTGACTCCTCTGAGGCCACATAGCACTTTCATTTGTACCTCTACTACAGCATTCATCAAGATTCTTACAGTTAGTTATGTACCAGTCTGTTTTGCCCACCAGAGTGTTGAGTGTCCTGAGGGCAAACAAATAAATGCTGCAGATGATGCATCTTTGCATCTCTCATAGTGCTTAATATAGCATAATTAATAAAAGACATAAATTTTTAGTGCTAGAAAGGACCTTGAAATTAATCTGGTATCCACTCCTTTTAGAGAGTCTCAACAAGACAAAGAATTTTACCCAAGGTCATAAACTAGTCGTGGCAAATATGGGATGGTTACTCAGATAACGAGCATTTTCCTGAGCATTTTCCACTATATCATACTATCTTGCTCAGTAAAGGACTGATGAATTTAAATTTAATTTTCAAACTCTTCATGCATAGTTACCTGTCCTTCTGGATTGTTGCAAAGAGAGGGTTCAACTTCCAAAGGAGTATCTGAGCTCTGAGATTTTATACTAGGTGCTTGCTGAAAGAAAATAAGCACACCTCAAAAATTCAATTCTTGGGACTTCCCTGGTGGCTCAGTGGTTAAGAATCTGCCTGCCAATGCAGGGGACATGGGTTCGAGCCCTGGTCTGGGAAGATACCACATGCCGTGGAGCAACTTAGCCCGTGAGCCACAACTACTGACCCTACCTTTTAGAGCCCACGAGCCACAATTACCGAAGCCTGCGTGCCTAGAGCCTATGCTCCACAACAAGAGAAGCCACCACGATGAGAAGCCCACGCAACACAACAAAGAGTAGCCCCCGCTCGCTGCAATTAGAGAACGCCCAGGTGCAGCAACGAAGACCCAACGCAGCCAAAATAAATAAATTAATTAATTAATTTTAAAAAATTAAATTCAATTCTTGGAACTTCCCTGGTGATCCAGTGGCTAAGGCTCTGCGCTCCCTATGCAGGGGTCCCGGGTTTGATCCCTGGTCAGGGAACTAGATCCCACATGCCGCAACTATGAGTTCATGTGCTGCAACTAAAGATCCTGTATGCTGCAACTGAAAGATCCCACATGCCGCAACTAAAAATTCCACATGCTGCAACTAAAGAAAAAAAAAAGATCCCACATGCTGCAATGAAGACCTGACACAGCCAAATAAATAAATATTTTTTAAAATAATAATTTTTTTTAATTATTAAAAAAATTCATCTAGCCCTCTCAAGTCCTCCACTTTGGGGAGCTTGTCCAGAAATTAATAAAGCTGGTTCTTTGACTTCTAAAAAAAAAAAATTCAATTCTTACATGGTCTCCACAATAGCAGAAGCAAGGACCATTATGTTGCATCAAAATGCAAGCTAAACTGAGGCAATTCACCAAATGAGAAATCAGTGCAAGCCTCTGGAATGTAACAAAACCAGCAAAATCATCACCTTCTCAACAACCTACCACATCCCCAGGCCTAGACCTTGCTTCCATATCCTTCTCTTTGACTGTTTTCTCTTCTTTCAGGTTCTTAGAAATAACTGGTTTGGACACTGGAGAATTAATTCCTCCTATTTTATTATTCTGAATCAAATGATGGCCAGTATCCCGGAACAAGCTAAATGAACACTTGGTCTGAAAAGAAAGAAAGAAACAAAAAAATGTAATGACTCACAGGCAAATGAAACAAACTCAGTAAAAACCCTCATTATTCATTAATATCATTTAGTTTTCTAGACAATTTCAATATGGTACAATCAGAGATGGATAGGAGAAGCAAAAAACAATTGCCTTGTTGTACTTGTTGAACAGGTGAAACCATCACAGAAACATAGCTGCCTACCCTGTTTTTTAAATTAATAAGAGAACTTTCAACCTGGCTTGATTTGGTGTCTCATAACTTATTACCAGAAAGCTTTTAAACTTTGACACATAATTTCAGATTAACTTTAAGTGGTAGAATTTATTTCTGTACAGGAAATATCATCTGTCTAAATACTACTGGCCTATCAATTATAATTTGAAGAATAGTGCAAGTTTAAAGTAAAAATTTGTATGGGAATATTCAAACTATAGATAAATAACTGGAAAAGAATCTTAAAATAATTTTTAAATTAAACAACATGGATGAATCTAAATGTAATTTATGCTAAGTGAAAGAAACAAGACCAAAAAAAACAAAAAACAAAAGAGGGGAGGAGTGGACAGAGGTGGGAGAGAAGGTTAACAGATGAGAATAATGGATATTTTCATTATCTTGATGGTGGTGATAGTTTCACAGATGCAAACCTACGTCAAAATTTTTAAATTATACACTGTACATATATGCAATTTATTGTATGTCAATTATACCTCAATAAACCTAAAAGACAGTCCAACAATATTAAAGAAAAATTATAAATAGTAAATATCACTCACAATCTTACCACCTCTACAGTAATTGCTGTATTTCATATATTCTAAGATGCAAACTTTTTCAAATTTTAACATCTCTGGAAGAGAGAACTTTACATGTAAGTGGTATTATACAATATGTAGTCATTTGTGTCTCCCTTTCATTCAGCGTGTTTTTGAGGTTCATCCATATTATAGCATGTATCAGTAGTTCACTTTTTTTTTCTTAATAAATTTATTCACAAAATATAGTGAGACTGTAGAGGGTCTGGGGGCTGTACACGGGCAGGGGCCTGGGGAGCTCTGTATATGGGGCCGGGAGACAAGGGAGCCTCCAGGTGGAAGGGTATTTTTTAATAAAAAAAATAATGGGAGGTACAACCACCCCCTCCCCCCTCCCTGATTAAAAAGACACAAAAATAGACATCTCTGAGGTAAATGGGGAGCCTGGGGGCTTAAGGGTGTTGAAAGGGTACTTCGTGTTTTCTGCCAACACTGGTCACACACTGGAGCATTCTCCGATCCTAGCTCTTCTTCCCTGGTGAAAAGGCTGAAGCTATCCCGCAGAGACACCTTGCCCCCAGCAAATCCTTTCTTGGGGATGGGCAGGAACAGGTCACAAAAAACCTCGGAGGTCGTGGAGTGATACCCACAGGCCTGGCACTTGAGACAACTTTTCAACTGGCCCACAAACAAGTCCACAATCTTGCTGTCCTCTCGCTCGAGGTAAGCTTCCCATTAGGTTGGCTCAGTTGTCACCACTTAACTCAGGTTCTAGCAGAGCCCCTCCGCAGCAGGGTGGGTAGGGAGCTGGACTATTGGCCAGAACTGGTGGAGCCCGGCGGCCTCGTCAGTTGATTTCGAAGTGTAGCAGCTCCATGAGGAGCTTCAGAAACTCTTGGGCATCCTGCTGGCTGTATCCAGAGAAGGAGGGAACATATTTCTGGAAGACACCTCGGAATCGAGTAGGATTCACAGCTTCGCAGGAGTCAGGGTGCCACAGGGCACCAATCACATCTGCAAAGCCTTCAGAGTTCACTTTTTTTCTTTTTTTTTTGCAGTACGCGGGCCTCTCACTGTTGTGGCCTCTCCCGTTGCTGAGCACAGGCTCCGGACGCGCAGGCTCAGCGGCCATGGCTCACGGGCCCAGCCGCTCCGTGGCATGTGGGATCTTCCCGGACCGGGGCACGAACCCGTGTCCCTTGCATCCGCAGGCGGACTCTCAACCACTGTGCCACCAGGGAAGCCCAGTTCATTCTTTTTTTAAAACAGCTTTACTGAGATAAAATTAACATTCCATACAATTCACCCGTTTAAAGTGTAGTCAAAATTCAGTGATTTGGGGAAAAAAAATCTGATTTACAGGCCTAAGCAGCACCTTCCTGAGGATGTTTTTCTGCTTGGTTGAAACACAATGAAATATTTATAATTTTGGATATTCTCTGTTTAGGCTAGGGGTACTATAGATTGCTAGCCCATGAAGATTAAAATGGAATTCACTGGGCAATATCTAACCAAGTGTCAGAATGGAACAGGCCACCAACAAGGGTGAAAGCAGGTTCTGTTTCAGCAGCAGGTCCAACAGAGACAAGGAAGTAAATTATTCCAGTTTTGCTCCAGGAAAAAAAAAATTCAATGATTTTGGCATATTACATTAATTGTAGTTCATTCCTTTTTTACTGCTAAATAGTATTCCCTAATATAGATATGCCACAATTTGTTTATTGATTCATCAGTTGTGGGCATTTGGACTGTTGTGAGTTTTTAGCTATTATGAATAATGCTGCTATGAACATTCATGTACATGTCTTCGTGTAAATGCAGGTTTTCAGTTCTCTTGGGTAGGTTCTTAGGAATGATTTTCTGGGTTGTATGGTAAGTTTATGTTTAACACAGATTTTCTATATAGTTGTTCTGCCAAGTATTGAGAGTGGAATATTGAAATTTCTAAATGTTACTGTCAAATTGTCTATTACTCCTTTCAATTCTGTTGGGTTTGGCTTCATGTATTATGAGGTTCTGTTGTGTGTATTCACTTATAATTTACACATTATATATAATAATTTATAAATCCTATCTTTCTGATTAATTGACCCTTTAATTATTATGACATGCCACTCTATGTCTTTAGTAATATTACTCATCTTGAAGTCTATTTTGTCTGATATAAATATAGCTACTCAGCTCCATCATGCTTTCTATTTGCATAGTATATCTTTTCCATCCTTTTACTTCAACTTATGTGTGTCTGAACCAAAATGTATTTGCTATAGACAGCATATCATTGAATCTTGATTTTTTTAAATTGAAGTATTAGTTCAATTACCATATTGTGTCAGTTTCAGGTGTACAGAAAAGTGACTCAGTTATATATGTTTTTCAGATTATTTTCTATTAGAGGTTATTACAAGATATTGAAAACAATTCCCTGTGCTCTGAAGTAAATCCTTGTTGCTCATCTATTTTATGTATAGTAGTTCATGTCAGTTAATCCCATACTCCTAATTTATCCCTCCCCCCACTTTCTTTCCCCTTTGGTAACCGTAAGTTATTTTCTATGTCTGTGAGTCTGTTTCTGTTTTGTATATAGATTCATTTGTATTATTTTTTAGATTCTACATAAGTGATATAATATTTATCTTTCTCAAATCTTGATTTTTTTAAAATCCAGTCTCATAATCTCTTTCATTGGGGTGCTTAGACTACTCACATATAATGTTATTGTTGAAATATCTACATTTATTATTTGACATTTTGCTATTTCTTTTCTATTTATCTTGTCTTTCTTGTTCCTCTCTTCCTTCTTTAAGTGCCTTGTTTTAATGTTAAATATATATATACTTGAGTATATGCATATGGTATATGTACACAAACACACACATACACACACACACGCTTTTCTTAGTGGTTGCTTTAGAGATTACAATATGCATCTGAACTAATCACAATCTATTTCACACTGAGACTAATTTAATTCTGATAAAATATATAAACTTTACTGTGCTATAGCTCCATTCTATCCTCTTTCCTTTATGCTACTATTATCATATAAATTACATCTATGTATGTTACAAACCCAATAATAAAACTAATGCTTTATATAATCACATCTTTCAAAGAAATTAAGAGCAAAAATGAGAAAAACATATATTTCTAAAATCTTTTATACTTACTTACATTTAACCATTTCTAGTGTTCATTTCTTCTCGTGGATTCAATTTATCATTTGGTTTATATTCTTTCAAGCTGAAGGACATACTTTAGTAATCCTGGCAAGACAGGTTTATTAGCAACAGATTCTTTCAATACTTGTTTATCCATGGATGTGTTTATTTCACCTTCATTTCTGGTTGATAGCGTTTTCATTCAACACTTTGAATCCGTGTTTCCATTGCCTTCAGGATTCCATTGTTTCAGATGAAAAATCAACTGTTAACCATGTTGGTGCTCCCCTGTAAGTGATGAATCATTTTTCTCCTGTTGAATTCACAATTTTCTTTTTCTTTCAATAGTTCACTATAATGTGTATACTATAGACCTCCATATGCTTTTCCCACCTGGAATTCTCTGAACTTCTTAGGCATGTAGATTAATGTTTTTATCAAACAGGGGACATTTTCAGACATTATTTTTATATACATAACTTCTGCCTCTTTCTCTTTTCTCCTAGGACTCTCATTACAATATGTTGGTTGCTCTCCACCAAGATCTCCATTTCAACCAACGACATCGTCAGCCATGGGTCCTTCACCCACTGCTCCAAATGTTGTGAGCCCTCTCTGTGGCAGCAAAGTTGCTGGCCCTCACAGCCCATCCTGCCCTAGAAGAACCACCTCACTGATTAAGCTAAATTAAAGAAGAGGTAGGGGGAGGTGGTTTAGGAGCAGATCTAGGCAAGAATGCCTCAAACGCCATTGTTTTTCATGCATGAATACTTCTCAGTTTGTTGATGCCTTTGGTCAATTTCCAGAGCACTGAAATGGCATTTTGTCAATTTGTCCAGCTTTACAGTTGCTTTCAGGGGGAGAAAACTTGACAACCTCCTCACTCAGACATACCCAGAAATGTTTCCTCCCCAGTATTTTTCATATATTTAAAAAATTATGATTATATATTTTTAAAAAGTTGTGATCATAGTGGATGTAGTTTTATATCCTTTTTCATTTAACAGACTATCACATGCATCGTCTGTTTTTAAAGTTTTCATGAGAATAATTTTTAATATATGCACAATATTCTCCTTCATATGGGTATAATAAAAGTAACAGGCAAAAATGTTTGTGTGTCAACTATATCCCTAGTTCTTTACATATTTTATCTCATTTAATATGTAAAACAATTCTAGGAAACAAGCAGTGTCTCCATTTTACTGATGAATAAAGTTAAGAGAAATTTAGTCACTTGCCCAAAGTCAGTAAATCGCAGCCTGTCTGGCAGTTCCAGAATTCAGTCTAGAACCTACTGACATCAAAGCCTATAACCTTTCAATTAATATATTGTTTCCCTCAGATTCACCAAAAATATCTTGATATGACTGATATAATAAAGTGCTTTATATTTTAGAAATAGTAGCCATCTTCTGATATGTATTCAAATATTTTTCCCAATTTTTTAGTTACATTATAATTTTGTTAATGATGGTTTCTTCTATGTATAGATGATTTTTATTTTTTGGCAATCTAAATCTTTTATATCTTTCATTTGTTTTCAAGCACAGGAAGTCTTCCCTTAATTCATATCTTTAATTAATAGACACTTCTATTTTTATAGACTTCACATTTAACTTATTTTAATAAACTCACTTGGAATTTATCATGATCTATGCTATATGTAAAATTTTTGCTTTCTTTTTTTCATTTAACTATCTACAAAACATTAATGATTATCTTTTTAATGGATGCATATTCCACCATTTTTATTTACAATAATTTATTAATCCTTTCTCTATTATTAGACATTTAATCTTAATTTTAGTCTTGCTATTATTGATCCCCCAAAGTTTTCATGAATAGGAGGGTTTTGATCCTATTAAATGATTTATTTCAGACAAATCCCTATAAGTTTGATTTCTGATTCAAAGGATACTTATATAGAGTTTATGACTCAGTTGGTTTTCAAATAGCTGATGGATCTTTCATGACTCTGTTATTGAGAAATACTTGTCCTAATAATGATAAAATAGTAATACGTTTTTGTTGTTATTACTGTTGTGTTTTACAAAGCCTCACTTTCTCCTAAGAAGAAACATGATAAAGTTGATTTTTTGCTTAAATAAATAAATAAATAATGTGTATTTTAACATTTTAACATCTGAAAATTGTAAGAACTATATTATAGCTCATTAATCAGTACATATATTTAAGTTTTTGCATACTTAACACACAATACTTCATTATTTGGAAGATTTTCTTTCCAACTTTATTGAGGTAAAGTTGAAATACAGGCTTACTCTGGAGTTATTACAAGTTTGGTTCCAGACCACCTCAATAAAGCAAATAACTGCAATAAAGCAAATAATGGTTATCTTGGTTTCCCAGTACACATAAAAGTTATGCTTACACTATACTGTAATCTATTAAGTGTACAATAGCAGTGTCTTAAAAAACAATGTACAGGGACTTCCCTGGTGGCACGGTGGTTAAGAATCCACCTGCCAATGCAGGGGACATGGGTTTGAGCCCTGGCCTGGGAAGATCCCACATGCCATGAACAACTAAGCCCATGTACCACAACTACTGAGGCTGTGCTCTAGAGCCTGCGAGCCACAACTATTGAGCCTGCGTGCCACAACTACTGAAGCCCATGCGCCTAGAGCCTGTGCACCACAACAAGAGAAGTCACCGCCGCAACGAACAGTAGTCCCCGCTCGCCACAACTAGAGAAAGCCGGCACACAGCAGCGAAGACTCAATGCAGCCAAAAATTTAAAAAAAAAAGTAAAGATCTTAATTTAAAAATACTTTATTGCTAAAAAAGGTCAAAATGATTACACTAGTGACAACACAGATCCCAGATCACAATAACAAATATAACAATAATGATAATGTTTGAAATATTGTGAGAATTAACAACATGCGACACAGAGACACAAAGTGAGCAGATGCTGTTGGAAGAATATCACCCATAGACTTGCTCATCATCTCAGGGTTGCCGCAAACCTTCAATTTGTAAAAAAAAATGCAATATCTGTGAAGAGTAATAAAGCAAAGGGCAATAAAATGAGGTATGCCTGTATAATAAATTACATATTTAAAGTATACAATTTGATCAATTTTGACATGTGTATACACATGTGAAGCCATTACTGCAATTAGAATAACCAGTATTTCCATCATCCTTAAAACTTACCTCATATTTCTTTTGTAGTCCATTCTTCCCTCTATCCCTGTCCCCAAGCAACCACTGATCTGCTTTCTGCCACTACTTTCTGATAATTGTATTTCATTGGCAGTATACAGCATGTACTCTCTTTCGTCTGGTTTCTTTCATTTATCATAATGCATTTGAGATCCATTCATGTTGCACGTGTTAATAGCTCATTCCTTTTTATTGCTGAGTAGTATTCCATTGTATGGCTGTACCATATAATTTGTTTTTCTGTTCACCTATTGATGGAGATTTGGGTTGTTTCCAGTTTTTGGATTTCATTATCCTAAAGTTTTTAAGGTTCAAGGGCAGAAGACTTCAAGGTTCCATATTTAACATCCCAGTATACCAGCTGGTTCCAAATATCAATTGCAAAGCTATGTGTGCTAAAGATGTAGGTAAACACATACATAAGAATAAATTAGGATGATACCTTCTCTTCAAATTTTTCTTACCTTTTCATAGACTGTGCTACCTAAGTAAGGGTAAACATGAAAAGCTCCCCGAATTCTCTTCACACCTGGATACAGCAATGGCACCATATTAACATAAGCCACACCATGAAATGAAAGTCGACCTTCATCATCAGTCTAAAGGAATAAAAACAGAGAGCTGTTAGTGCTACAGAGTAATGTAGCTAAAGTATGGAACTCTGACTTAGCAGTTCAAAGACCTGACTTTAGGACTAGCTGAGCTACTTGATTTGGGTCAGTTACGTAGACATTTTGGGTCTCTGCTCATTTATCTATTTATTTATAATTGGGTTTAAAAACACCATGATCTCTGAGATAACGTATACTAACACTATGAACAGTAAAGATAATAGTTGGATCAACACATATGCAAACTAATTAATAATATATATTCAACCAAAATGTCAATTTCACCATGTTGCTTCTTAGAAAAAAGTGAAGCTTTGCAAAAATCAGTAATAACAACAAAAGCTTAAAAGAAAACAGATTGTGGCCTTAGCTTTAGTTTACAGATTCATACGAATGAGAGGGGCCTTACAAATCATCTGCATCAGTGACGACACATACAATTTAATTTATGCTTAAGTTCTAACCAATTAGTGGAGGTGTTTTAGAATACTGTGTTGAGAAAGATTCTGTGTCCTTATTTGGGTTCAAAAGAAAAGAATGCTTTGATTGATCAGTAATATCTGCCATGGATGAAGGAGGATGACTGACAGTCTGCTGTCATGTATTTGCCAACCCTAATCTCATCTAAATTCTCATTACAAAGATGAAGAACATGTCAGTAAATATATTTTAACATAATTTTTAATGGTTGTATGGTTTGCCATAGAAAACTTTTATAAGGAAAAAAATCAGTGGAAGAAAGTTTAGTGAAAGAAAAAAATCAGTTTAGTGAAAGAAAACACAGTTAATTTCTACAAGGTTAAAAGTAATCTCTTTGAGGGACTTCCCTGGTGGTCCAGTGGTTAAGACTTCGCCTTCCAATGCAGGGGGTGAGGGTTCGATACCTGGTTGGGGAGCTAAGATCCCACATGCCTAGTGGCCAAAAAACCAAAACATAAAAAAAGAAGCAATATTGTAACAAATTCAGTAAAGATGTTAAAAATGGTCCACATCAAAAAAAAATCTTTAAAAAAAAAGTAATCTCTTTGATTTAGCTGATTATAACAATAATTAGAAATTAGATTAAAAGCCCTATCTTCATGTGATAACATTATATTGCTTTAGAAATCTAAGGAATGTTAGCCAATACATATTATATATTACAAAGATACCAAAACCAGACAAAGATATCACAAGAAAAGAGAATTACAGGCCAATATCCCTGATGAGCATAAATGCCAAAATCCTCAACAAAATATTAGCAAACTGAATTCAACAATACATTAAAAGAATCGTACACCATGATCAAGTGGGATTTATCTCAGGGATGCAAGGATGGGTTAATATCCACAAATCAATCAATGTGATATACCACATTAACAAAACTGAAGAATAACAATTATATGATCACCTCAATAGATGCATAAAAAGCATTTGACAAAATTCACCATCCATTTATGATAAAAACTCTCAACAAACTGGGTATAGAGAGAACATACCTCAACATAATATAGGCCATATATGACAAATCTAAAGCCAACATCATACTCAAAGGTGAAAAGCTGAAAGCATTTCCTCTGAGACTGGGAACAAGACAAGGATGCCCACTCTTTTTTTTTTAACATTTATTTTTATTTATTTGTTGATTTACTTATTTATTTTTGGCTGCATTGAGTCTTCGTTGCTCTGCACGGGCATTTCTCTAGTTGCAGCGAGTAGGGGCTACTCTTTGTTGCGGTGCGCCAGCTTCTCATTGCAGTGGCTTCTCTTGTTGCAGAGCACGGGCTCTAGGCATTTGGGCTTCAGTAGTTGTGGCACGCAGGCTCAGTAGTTGTGGTTAGCAGGCTCTAGAGCACAGGTTCAGGAGTTGTGGCGCACGGGCTTAGTTGCTCTGTGGCATGTGGGATTTTCCCAGACCAGGGCTCAAACCCGTGTCCCCTGCATTGGCAGACGGATTCTTAACCACTGCATCACCAGGGAAGTCCCAAGGATGCCCACTCTTACCACTTTTATTCAACATAGTATTAGAAGTCCTAGCCATAGCAATCAGACAACAAAAAGAAATAAAAGGAAAACTGGAAAGGAGGAAGTAAAACTGTCACTGCAGACAACACGATATTGTATATAGAAAATCCTAAAGACACCATCCAAAAACTACTAGAATAAATGAATTCAATAAATTTGCAGGATACAAAATTAACATACAGAAATAAGTTGCATTTATATATACTAACAACAAATTAGCAGAAAGAGAAATTAAGAAAACATTCCCATTTTAAAATGCATCATTGGGATTTCCCTGGTGGCGCAATGGTTAAGAATCCACCTGCCAATTCAGGGGACACGGGTTCAATCCCTGGTCTGGGAAGATCCCACATGCCACGGAGCAACTAAGCCCATGTGCCACAACTAAAAATCCTGCATAAAGAAACTAAAACATGCCGCAATGAAGATCCCATGTGCTGCAACTAAGACCCGGTGCAGCCTAAATAAATAAATAAATATTTTAAAAAATAATAAATGTTTTTGCACAGTGAAAGAAACTACGAACAAAATGAAAAGGCCACATACTGAATGGGAAAAAATATTTGCAAACTATATTTCTAAAAAGGGGTTAATATCCAAAGAACTCATACAACATCAAAAAAAACAAACAACTTGATTTAAAAACAGGCAGAAGACCTTAATAGACATTTTTCCAAAGAAGGCATACAGATAACCAACAGACACATGAAAAGATGCCCAACATCACTAACAATCAGGGAAATGCAAATCAAAACCACAATGAAATACCGCCTCACACCTGTCAGAATAGCTACCATCAAAAGACAACAGATAAGCACTGGCGAGGATGTGGAGAAAAAGGAAGCCTCATGTACTGTTGGTAGGATTGTAAATTGGTAAGATCCTATGGAAAACACTACAGAGGTTCCACAGAAAATTATAAATAGACCTGCCATATGATCTAGCAATTTCACCTTGGGGCATTTACCCAAAGAAAACAAAAGCATGAACTTGAAAAGATATATGCACTCCAATGTTCACTGCAGCATTACTTAAAATAGATATGGAAGCAACCTAGTTGTCCATCAAAAGATAAATGAAGATGTGGTATGTATATATATATATATATATATATATATATATATATATACACACAATGGAATATTACTTAGCCATAAAAATTGAAATCTTGCCATTTGTGACAACATGGATAGATCTAGACAGTATTATGTTAAGTGAAATAAGTCAGACAGAGAAAGATTAATACCATGTCATCTCACTTATACATGGAATCAAAAAAAAAAGACTAAAACAAAACAAAAACAGACTCAGAGATACAGAGAAAAACGGGTGGTTGCTGGAAGGGGTGGGAGAAACAGGTGAAGCAGCTTAAGAGGTACAAACCACCAGTTATATAACAAATAAGTTACAGAGATATAATATACAGCATAAAGAACGTGGTCAATAATATTGTAATAACTTTGGGGACAGATGGTTACTAGACTTATCATGGTGAACACTTCATAATGTTTGCAAGTGTCAAATCATTATGTAGTACACCTGAAACTAATAATATTGTGCAACAACTATATTTCAAGTTTTAAAAAAGACTTTTTGCAGGGGACATTTCTTAGGCTATTTCCCATGGTTTTCTTCTTCAGCATGATAGGAAGCAACTGTTGGCATAGTAAGTGGGATGAACTGAAAACACAGTCATTTGGACAAATGCATTTATTTTTATCATAAACAAACAAACAAAATACAGTAGAGAACTTTTCTAGGCTCATCAAAGCTGTATCTTTTCAGCATAGTAGTACACCTATGAATCCTATTACTCTAATTAGTGGGCTAAAACAATTTAAGTAGGTAAGTCTAAAATAAATTTAGAAAGATGTAGTAGGTTGAACCATATTGCCAATATTTAACTACTTTTGATGTATTAAAAGGCTATTTGGGGGCTTCCCTGGTGGTGCAGTGGTTAAGAATCTGCCTGCCAATGCAGGGGACACAGGTTCGAGCCCTGGTCCGGGAAGATCCCACATGCCGTGGAGCAACGAAGCCCGTGCGCCACAACTACTGAGCCTGAGCTCTAGAGCCCGCGAGCCACAGCTACTGAGCCCATGCTCTGCAACAAAAGAAGCCACCGCAATGAGAAGTCTGCACACTGCAACAAACAGTAGCCCCCACTTTCCGCAACTAGAGAAAGCCCGCACACAGCAACGAAGACCCAATGCAGCCAAAAATAAATAAATTAAATAAATAATTTTTTTTAAAAAAAGAAAAGAAAAGCATTAAAAAAAGCTATTTTTCATGGTTTTACCCATGTTAAAACTATAATAAAGAGCTAGAGGAAAACAGGATAACTGAGAATAAAGCCTAAATAATTGTTAGTGGACAATAGGGAACTAGGGTTACCAGTCATCCTGATTTGCCAGGAACAAGGGAGTTTCCTGGGATATGAGACTTTCAGCACTAAAACCGAGAAACTATTAAGCAAATCAGGATGAGCTGGTCACCCTAGGGAGCAGCCACACAGTTCATATTTTCCTTTGGTATCAGAATTAGAAGCAGAAAAACAGGTTGGGTCTGACCCAGCATTTCTTATATAAATATTTTTAAGTAAACTAATTTACCTTCTCAAATTTAGCAGATTTCCCTTTGGGTACAGTAACCAGAGGAACCCTTGTGATCTCTACAGGCCAAAATCGACAATCAGCAATTCGCTTCTGAAAACTGCAGATCAAAAATCAGCCCATTAGCATTACATGCAAAAATGGGGTTAGTATAATTTAGGTCAAAAGGAAGTATTCCTCTCTTAAAAAGTAATGGAATACACATATGTAAAAATTTTTATTAGGCGTGTGGGCTTTTAAAACCTTCTCATAGGGCTTCCCTGGTGGCGCAGTGGTTGAGAGTCTGCCTGCCGATGCAGGGGACACGGGTTCGTGCCCCGGTCCGGGAAGATCCCACATGCCGCGGAGGGGCTGGGCCCGTGAGCCATGGCCGCTGAGCCTGCGCGTCCGGAGCCTGTGCTCTGCAACCGCAGGGGCCATGACGGTGAGAGGCCCGCGTACCGCAAAAACAAAACAAAACAAAAAAACCTTCTCATAGCAATAAAATTCCAAAAATAATTATACTATACTGCTAGCAGAAGCAAATTGTATATTTTTGAGAGCAGTTTGACAACATGAATCAAAAGTCTTTAAAATGTTCATAGCCTTTGACCCACAAATTCCACTTCTAGTGATTTATTCTAAAGAAATAATCAGACAAGTATGCAAATAGTATAAAGTACATTTATTTCTACTGTGAAAATAATCATAGTAAGACTTCCATTGTCAGCTCAAACACATAAAGAGCTTGGAAGCTATCACTCCGGTCCTCACAACAAGAAAAGAGCTGGTCAGGGACTTCCCTGGTGGTCCAGTGGTTAAGAATTCACCTTCCAATGCAGGTGATGAGGGTTCGAACCCTGGTGGAGGAACTAAGATCCCACATGCCACAGGGCAACTAAGCCCGTGCGCCACAACTACTGAGCCTGCGCACTCTGGAGCCCTAGCGCCACAACTAGAGAGACTGTGCGCAGCAACTACTGAGCCCGCGCACCACAACTAGAGAGAAGCCCATACGCCGCAACAAAGAGCCTGCGTGCCTCAACTAAGACCCAATGCAGCCAAACAAATAAATTAATTAAAAAAATAAAGGCATATGTAAGAAAAAAGCTGGTCAAACTGAAAATCAATGACTTTTCTTAGATCCATCTAAGAATTAAGTTCACAGGGCAAATTGCCACCTGGAAGTTTAGAGAAACAGGCAAGTACAGAGAATCACAGCTGAGATCAGCTTACAGGCATCAGAAGCCATTAGAGCCAGTAACTGGTAGAAACACTTTAATGATAATTTTGAAAGATTGTTGGAGGCTGAGAGTGAACTAACCAGAGAGTTAAAAACTCCTGGGTGCCCAGTCTTAGGGGGTCCCCACACGTTCTTGGGTTTTAAATCAAGGAGCTCCATCAGACTCTCATTGTGAAAGCAAGAGAATAGCCTTAGGCAGGGAGAAAGGAAAGGTAACCATATTAAAATATGTCCAGAGTATTCTCCATAACAAAGGCCTGCTCTGTAAGGGAAACTACTTCACCAGAGTTTTATCTGACCCAGGGAAAGGGCAATTAGACAACTCCAGTCCTATTTAGCCTTCCTGTCTCACGCGAAGAGAGGAAGAAAAAAAGACTATTACACACTTATGAAGTCACAACCTACGGGCTCAAACCCATTAAAATACTGAGATTTAATCACAGGATTATAGAACACTTCCCTTCCCCGACACCTTACCGCCACACATCAACAGGATCCAGTATAATAACAGTGAATTATAACTGAGAATCTGCAAAACACAAACCCTGTTTAGGAAAGAGCTCTTAGCAAAACCAAAGACAACAGGGAAGGAGCAAAAGGACACTGAAGCCTCTAGCATCTACAGCTACAGCAAGTGTTAAACACAGCCTACCTCCTAGCCAGGTTAACATAAAAACTCACAGTAAAAAACCTAATTACCACATTTCTTACTACCCAAAACATAATGTCCAGTTTTCAATAAAAAACTACAAGGAATGGTAAAAGGCAAGAAAAAATACAGTCTGAAGAAACAAGGCTAGCATATGAACTAGACTCAGATATGACACAGATTTTGAAATTACCAGATAGAAAATTTTAAATAACTATGATTAGTATGTTAAGAACTCTAATGGATTAAGCAGACAAAATGCAAGAACAGATGGGTAATGTAAGCAAAGAGATGGAAATTCTAAGAAAGGATCAAAAGGAAATGTTAGAAATCAAAAACACTAAAAAAAAGGAACAATTCTTCTGATGGGCTTATCAACAGACTGGACATAGCTGAGGAAAGACTCAGTGATCTTGAAGCCACTGAGCCAATAAAAACTTCCCAAACTGAAATGGAAAGGGGAAAAAAATTTAAAAATCACAACAGAATATCTAAGAACTGTGGGACAATTACAAAAGGTATAACAGGAATACCAGAAGGTGAAGAAAGGGAGAAAGAAGCAAAAGAAATATCTTAAGTCATAATGGCTACAAATCTTACCAAATTAATGGCAGATACCACAGATCTAGGAAGCTCAGAGAACACCAAGCACAATAAATACAAAAAAAAAAACTACACCTAGGTATATCATATTCAAACTGCAGAAAACCAAAGAGAAAGAGAAAATCTTGGAAGAAGTCAGAGAAAAAAACACCTCACCTATGGAGGAATAAGGATAAGAATTACATTGGGCTTCCTTTCAGAAATCATGCAAGCAAGAATAGAGTGGTGTAGAAACAAACCACCAACCTAGAATTCTGTATCTAGTGGAATTATCCTTCAAAGGTGAAGGAAAAATACTTTCTTAGTCAAACAAAAATGGAAGGAATTTGTGGCCAGTAGACCTGCCATGCAAGAAATGCTAAAAGTTGGGGGCTTCCCTGGTGGCGCAGTGGTTGGAAGTCCGCCTGCCGATGCAGGGGACACAGGTTTGAGCCCTGGTCTGGGAAGATCCCACATGCCACAGAGCAACTAAGCCCGTGCACCACAACTATTGAGCCACGTGCCACAACTACTGAAACCCGCATGCCTAGAGCCCGTGCTCCCCAGCAAGAGAAGCCACGACAATGAGAAGCCCACGCACTGCAATGAAGAGTAGCCCCCGCTCGCCGCAACTAGAGAAAGCCTGCACACACAACAAAGACCCAACACAGCCAAAAAAGAAAACAAATAAATTTAATTTTTTTAAATGCCTATTAAAAAAAAAAGAAATGCTAAAAGTCTTCAGAGAAAAGGAAATGATGTGGGCCAGAAACGTGGATCTACATAAAGAAAGGAAGAAAATCAGAGAATGAAACAGATTAAAGTAAAATAAATTAAAATTTTTTTCTTATTTTTAATTAGTCAAATAGATAACTGTTCAAAGTAATAATAGTAACAATGTGTCCTTAATAACATATCAGCAAATCAAATCCAACAATGTACATTAATATTATATACTACTGTCAAATTGGCTATATAGGAACTCTGAAATATCTGATCAATTTTTCTGTAATCCTAAAACTGTTCTAAAAAATAGTCTATTATTTGAAAAAACAGAGATTTTCATTCAGATTATACATATATTGATAATCCTCTATTTCTCACCTCTCCCTAATCTCCAGGTCACTGTGACAGAGACCGATAGTTACCCACACAAAACTGTGTCATGTTCTGCTTTAGTATATAAATCCTGATCTAGTCTGGGTGACAATGTGTCCAACAAAACCATTATTTCCTAAGCCTCTCTTGCATCGAGAGATGGCCAATGAGATGTAAACAGGGGTTGTCAGATTCCAGGAAGGTTCTATAAGAGGGGCTAATACAGCCAGCATGTGTCCTTTTTTAATCCATAAGCACTCCCCTCTTCCAACATTCTGACAGGAATGTGAAAGTGCAGGCTGGAGCTCCAATAGCCATCTTGAACCATGAGACAACCTTGTGGATGGAACGTACATGTTAAAGAAGGTAGAGCAAAGAGAAAGATTGAGCCTGGATACCTAATAATACTGTAGAGCCACCACATATACCAGCTCTGAACGAAACAAGAATCCCCCATGGTTAAGCTACCATCACTAGAAGCCTGCTATTAGCAGATGTGGTGGAAGAGAACCTCAGGATCACCTTAACTCAAATATAAATAAACAAAAGCAACATGTCTTCCCACCTACATCTCTGTTGGTTAGACATATTCCCTCCCTCTTCCTACCTGATCACTGCAGGAGGATCAAGGTAGCAGCGACTTTCCAAGTCCCAAGTAATCCTTTTCTTTATGCACTCTGCTTGGTTCCTAAATTCCCTGTCCTATAAAATCATAAGACAGAGACTTTTACTCTCTCAGTATGCCATGGTTGTCTCCTGCTCCATCTGTGGGGCATTCTTTTAATGGATTTGGTCACAATACTTTTATTACTACTACTAATACTACTATAAGTATGACTACTACTGAAAATACTACCACATCTTAAATTTTAGGGTACTTTACTATTAATACAGTATATAAAATAAAATACTTATATTATCCTTATATCAATCTAATACTAACTGCCAAATATTCACTCACATAACCTTAATCAGTGATTCTCAACCGTGGATGCATATTAGAATTATCTGGGAGCTGATAAAAAAAAATCAAAAACTGGGCATTGGTATTATTTTAAAAGTAAATTCTTATGTAATTGATCTGGGTTAGAGCCTGGCCATGGTTACTATTTTAAAAGCTTTCCAGGTGACTGTGATGAGCAACCAGGGTTGAGAACTAGTTATCTAAATTAAAATGCAATATAAAATCTAAATATCTAAAATAAAATATCTGCTCTAAATGAAAACATTAATGTAAGAAGAGCATGAATTTTTAGTAATCACAATGATGAGAAAAGACACTGCACGATGTTTTTAAAATATTGCTAGCCTTATCTCTATTTAAAATATTTAGAATCAGATACTGAAAGTAATTCAACCACTCATTGTAAAATTACTTTATTGAATGTTTCCACTAATGATTATCAGCTCATTCAAAATACATTTGCAAATGTGTTTACAGCATTTTCTATGCTCTTGACAAACATAGGTTGTAGAAAAATGTGAAGTAAGAGTGAAAGAGAAAGAAAGAAAGAGGAAGGGAAGGAACAAGAAGAAAATAATTTCAACAACTGAAATGTTCACCAACAGGAGACTGGTTAAGCAAGTTAAAGTATGTCTATACTTTAAAAAAAGTATATCATAAAGCAAGTGTTAGCGCAAGTTCGTGTGCCGAATGCACAGCGAGGCCAAACAAACCAAAACGTTGGAGTTTGGAGCAGAGAAAAAAAGGTTTATTTCAGGGCCATGCAAGGATACGGGTGGCTCATGCCATAAAAACCCCAAGCTTTCTGAAGAGTTTCAGCAAAAATTTTTAAAAGCCCGGTGTGGGGGGGGGCAGGGGGGTCGCAAGGTATGTGATCAGCTCATGCACAATTCTCTAATTGGCTGATGGTGAGGGAACAGGGTGGTGTCACAGGGGTTAACATTTTCAGTACTTAGGCTCCAGGAGGCCTGGGCCTATGTGCTCATGGTCATCTTCCATTTGGTGGGGGGTTTTCACATCTGTAAAACAGCTCAGGAAATGTGCCTCAAATATTATTATCTAGGTACTTCAGAGAGGAGCTAAAGCAGAGGATTTGGGGGAAAGGCCTGTCCCCAGAAGGTCCCATAGGGTCCTGCTCTGTTATACAAGTACAAATAAAGAAAGAAAAAGAATGTGGAAGAAATCTCCAAGATACACTATAAAGCGAAAAAAGCAAGTTGCAGAAGTGTGTGAGTATGCCACCATTTGTGAAAAAAAAAAATGACAGGGAAAGAATACGTGTAGGTATACGTGTGTATGGGTATGTGAAGAAAAAACACATTTTCCCTACTTCCAATATGATTAAGCACTTATATATACTCAATTAAAAAGAAATAAATAAACATTTCACACTTGAGATAAAGCAAAAATAGCAGAGTCTTCTTGACAGGTTCTAGATCTCAAAACAGCAAGACTTTGAATACTTCCTATAAATCTGGACTCCCTAAAGAAAAACAATTTGATCCCTGACTTTTACTACACTGATGTCTTTGAGCCAGTCTTTCTGAAATCTGACTCCCTTGCATCCTTTTCGAGGAAACTTTACTTTTCTAAATGTTTTTGCTTCTGAGTCTTCTTTTGACTATTTACTTTTGCTTTTATATGCGTAAAAATGTAACCAGAAGGAAACACAAGAAACTATAACAAAGGTTAACTACCAGGGTGATGATCTGGGAAGGAATTAGGAAGAAGAGACATGGAGGAGGGGGGAGACTTTAACTGCATATCTCTTAATGTTTTATTTTGACCTGTAACTGTATTATAACCTACTCATAAATAAATAAATGTCAAATAAAATAAAGAATAAATATGAATTAAATCAATGATTTTGTTTGTTGGACTTAAGAAGTCAGGAAATATTTTAATCAGAACTTTATAGATAATTGTTTTATTTTGACATACACCTGTTTTATTTTAAGAGGTGATGGATGTATATGAATTACAGTGATTTACAAACTGTAAACATATGTTTTATCATATGTCAGTGCACTGAGATTA
Source organism: Pseudorca crassidens (assembly GCF_039906515.1). Lineage (NCBI taxonomy): Eukaryota > Metazoa > Chordata > Mammalia > Artiodactyla > Delphinidae > Pseudorca > Pseudorca crassidens. The sequence goes on along the minus strand of NC_090311.1, from coordinate 59,280,619 downwards.
TCACCAAATCCGCCTAATTCTCTCACCTCAGGATGGTTGAGTTCCCCTTCTTCTTCCTCATAGGGCCCACCAACGATGAAAGCATCAGGAATGTTATTAGCTCCTGGAGCCAGAATGTTGGCAATAGGCCATTTTTTGGGCCGAGGAACAGGTTCTCTTTCCCCTCCAAGCTTCAGAGTTCCATTCTTGAAGAAAATGGGATAGTCTTTCTACAGAAATAAATACCATGTATCAGGAAATTTTGTGAAAGACTTTGAAGTGGACAAAAAAAGATTACTGAAGTGTCTTTTCAATGGAATGCCAGGTGTTGTCTAACAGATCCTTCTGTGATTATCTGTTTCTAAAGAGGGGCCTGTGTCCTTCATTGTCTTGCTATTTTATAATTCCATAATTTATAGAAAATTGATAATAATGCAAATTATTCTTGTCCATAGATATGGACATGTATTTTGTCCAGTGGAGATATAATTGATCATTGCACTATGGCTGATAAGTTTTGAATTATTAGCAAATATATTTCAAGATTCCTAGTTGCTTGTATATATGGGTCATTTGTTCAGATTCTCCTTTTTCAAAAATATTTCTTTATTTCTTTATTTGGCTGGGTTGAGTCTTAGTTGCAGCATGTGGGATCTTCACTGTGGCATGTGGGATCTTTAGTTGTGGCATGAAAACTCTTAGTTGCCACACGTGGGATCTTTAGTTGTGGCATGAAAACTCTTAGTTGCCACATGTGGGATCTACTTTCCTGACCAGGAATAGAACCCGGGTCCCCTGCACTGGGAGCACAGAGTCTTTAGCCACTGGACCACCAGGGAAGTCCCCAGATTCTCCTCTGAACTGGTTTAAACACTTTATGTCATTTTATATTTATATGAGAGTCATGATGTACCTTTTTAAAACTTATCTTTTAAAAAATAAACAAATCTGACAAAGGGCTAAAAATATAGGCATTTTCATATCTGTAATTTATCTAAAATATACTTGCAATAGAAAATTGATAAAGTTATAAACAGACAATTTATAGAAAGAGAAATTCAAAAATCCAACATTTAAATAAAAACATGCTAAAAATCATTAATAATAAGTGAAATGCACATTAAAACAATGAGATACTATTTTAAACTGTAGATGGGCAAAGTCAAAGTCTGAAAATATTGTGTTGACAGCATTGTGAAGAGAATGGTATGCTTATACATAGTTGATGGAAGTGTAAGTTTGTACAACTATGGAAAGCAATTCTGTAGCCTCTTATAAAAAGTAAAATTGGCATAACCTGTAACTCAACTATTCTAGTTCTTTGGGTTAAGTTTTAAAACTTCTGTGAAGGAGGGGCATTTCTAGAATAGCAGAGTAAGAATCTTTGAAAATCTGCTCCTCAAAAAAAAACCCCAAAAAACCAATGCCAGCAAAAATTGTCAAAATTAAGGATGCCAAGACCACTCAGGGCTTCCCTGGTGGCGCAGCAGTTAAGAATCTGCCTGCCAATGCAGGGGACACAAGTTAGAGCCCTGGTCGGGGAAGATCCCACATGCCGCAGAGCAACTAAGCCCGTGTGCCACAACTACTGAGCCTGCGCTCTAGAGACCATGAGCCACAACTACTGAGCCCACGTGCCACAACTACTGAGCCCACATGCCACAATACTGAAGCCTGCACACCTAGAGCCCATGCTCGCAACAAGAGAAGCCACTGCAATGAGAAGCTCGCTTACCACAATGAAGAGTAGTCCCCACTCACCGCAACTAGAGAAAGCCCACGTGCAGCAACAAAGACCCAATGCAGTCAAAAATAAATAAATAAAATAAATAAATTTATTTAAAACAAAAGACCATTCAATAGGGACAGGACAGTCTTTTCAACAAATGGTGCTAAGCAGGTGCTAGTTATTCACGTGCAAAAGAATGTAGTTGGTTCTTACCTAACACCATATACAAAAATTAACTCAAAATGGAGCAAAGGCCTAAACATAAGAGCTAAAACTATAAAACTCTTACACACAAACACAGGGGGAAAAGCCTTGTGACATCAGATTTGGCAATGATTTCTTGGTTACAACAACAAAAGAAAAAAATGGACAAATTGAACTTCATCAGAATTTAAAATTTTGGGGTATCAAGAGACACTAACCAGGGACTTCCCTGGTGGTCCAGTGGCTAAGACTCCATGCTCCCAATGCAGGGGGCTGGGGTTCGATCCCTGACCAGGGAACTAGATTCCACATGCTGCAACTAAAGATCCCACACGCCACAACTAAAAGATCTCACATATGGCAACCTAACGAAGAATTTATGTGCCGCAACTAAGATGCGGCACGGCCAAATAAATAAATTAATTATTTTAAAACGACACTAAACTTGGGCTTCCCTGGTGGCACAGTGGTTAAGAGTCTGCCTGCTGATGCAGGGGACACGGGTTTGTGCCCCGGTCCGGAAAGATCCCACATGCTGCGGATTGGCTGGGCCCGTGCGCCATGGCTGCTGAGCCTGCGCGTCTGGAGCCTGTGCTCCGCAACGGGAGAGGCCACAACAGTGAGAGGCCCGCGTACTGCAAAAAAAAAAAAAAAAAAAACATACTAACCAGAGTAAAAACGGCAACCAATAGAATGGGAGAAAATATTTTCAAATCACATATCTAATAAGGGAGTAATAGCTAAAATATAGAGAGAACTCCTAAAACTCCAACAACAAAATGACAAACAACCCAATTCAGAAATGGGCGAAGGACTTGAATAGACATTTCCCCAAAGAAGATATACAAATGGCCAATAAGCACATGAAAAGATGCTCAACATCATTAGTCACCAGGGGGATGCAAATCAAAAACACAAGGAGATGCTACTTCACATCTATTAGGATAGCTATTATCAAAAAACAGAAAATAACAAGTGTTGGTATATGTGGAGAAATTGGAACCCTTGTGTACTGCAGGTGGGAATGTTAAATGGTGAAGGAGAATTGGAGATTTCTATACGAAAAATGTAAAATGGCAATAAAGCAGGTAAGAGTATTAACTAATTACATTTTTTTAGCAAGCAATTTGGAAATCTCAAGAGCCTCAAAAGACCCATACACAAGCATTCTATAGAAATCTGGACTAAGAAAATAACCTGGAATTAAAAGAAAGTTTTGTATAATAAAGTACATTATATAAAATATATGCATAAAAGTAATCTGTGTAGAAATACTACATCCAGGGCTTCCCTGGTGGTGCAGTGGTTGACTGCAGGGGACACGGGTTCGTGCCCTGGTCCGGGAAGATCCCACATGCCGAGGAGCGGCTGAGCCCGTGAGCCATGGCTGCTGAGCCTGCGCGTCCGGAGCCTGTGCTCCGCACTGGGAGGGGCCACAACAGTGAGAGGCCCGCATACCGCAAAAAAAAAAAAAAGAAATACTACATCTAAAATTGTCAGATTTTAAATGTTTTATATATTTTCCATCATAAATATGTATGTATTGATATAAATTATATGTAGTATATATATATACATGTATATAACATGTAAACTATAAATATTAACATGCATGTATAAAACAGAAGTAAACTTTATGTTTTTGAGCCTAAAATAAATCTCAGCCATTAACAGAGCCTGCTTTGAATGAAATCTTAGAAGGTGAGGAAGAGATGACCATATGAGTGTTTAAATCTCTATAAATATCTTGCTGTAAGTCTTTACCTCTCCAGCTGATGGAACTTGCAGACCAACCATGAAGTTCTGCAGCAGCCCCATTGGAATGAAGGATTCAGGCACAGAGTAGGCAGCCTCCAATGTGACCTTCAGGAGATTGCCTCCTGAGATCTGGGCTGTGGTCAATAAGGGCTCCGCCACAAATACTTTAACTTCAAGACTGCACTGCTGTATAAGAATAAAATTACGCAGACATTTGAAAATGCTAGAGGCCTCCCTTTTTTCACATTATCTCATTTGAACCTCACATCATTGCTCAAGGTAAGAAGGTCAGGTTTAATTATTTCCATACAGAGGATTCAAATAGCTTTTTTAAGGTCCCATGAGTTAGAGATAAATCCAAGAAGAGAACCTTATCCCTAAGCTAGAGCCCTTCCCTTCTCTTCTTCTATAAGATCTAAGGGAAATCAACAGTACATAGACTGGGACACTGGACCAAGGAAGGCAGATAGAGCCCAGATATCTACCTCTTTCCAGCACAAATCACATGGAATGACAGAAGGATATTAAATGATTATCTTTATACCCAATAAAACAATAATGCTACAATAGCCCTGGAAAACAAGAAATGCCATCACCGGACTACACATTTTTAGGAATCATTGAAAGACAGAAAGCAAATTAAATCAGATCTACCAAAAAAACCTAGAAGAAACCAATCACATCCTAAAATAAGAGGAGAGAATCACAGCAGATGTAGGAGTGGATTGTGGCAGCTCGAAGGTCAGAATCAACAAGAATCAGGAAGGGGCTTACATCAACAGTTAAGTAAGGAACTGCATTCAGAATAGTTGGGGCAGTTGGGTCTTACTTGTGCAAAACTGAAGACAGCTGTGGTATCTGCTGAGAGTGAGTGTACTTGCACAAGAGTGGCAAAAGCAGTGCCCCAAGAAGCTACTGATCCCAGGAGGAACTGGGAAACAAAGTCCAGAACACAAACCAGTAACACAGCCTACCAATTCATGCTTCCCCTCCTCCAATGACCAGAGGCAGGCTACCATGCCAGAAGGTGTGTTAGATGCATTCATATACTATTTAATTTAATTCAACAGGTCATAGTTAAAGAGGCATTTCCATGGTTAAGCCTTCCCTGCATCTACCCCTGGGCAAAGTAACAGATACCTACTCTGTGTCCATATGCCCCAACCCACCATTTAATCACACTGGTCATAACCTCTGATGTGTAGATTATGAACTCCTAAAGTAGGAGTTTCCTTATTCATCTTTGTTTCCCAGAACCTAGCACTATGTGTGCCTGTGAAAAGAAGGTGCCTGATGAATTGGACTCAACTAAATTTAACCTTAAGAGCAGACAGGCTTGACTGAATATCAGGCTGATATGTTAAGAGTTAAAACTCTAATTACCTTAATACCTGATCGAAGAGCTTCCAAGGGCGAGCCTGGCACAGGGTGCAATGGGACCATCGTTTCAAACGAACTCTCTCCTGCGAAAAGAAGGCCAAGTCAAGCCAAAGAAGGAAGGGTTAGGCAGAAATAACTGTGCTCATCTTTCAGTGAATCCCTCAAACTCACTGAGGCTGATTTTTGCACTTCTCTGGAACTAAGTTTTATGAGAAATAAGTTTATTTCTGCTTTTGAGCAAATCACACATCTGACCTTCCAGTAAAGGAAGAAGGTCCACCACAGCTTGACCAAGAATCATGGTCTTCTCCTCTTTCTGTTTCTTTTCCTTTGGTAAAACTTCAGTCATCGTTACTAGAAAAATCAAAACAAAGAAAATGAGAACATGTCTAGCTCACACATCAGATAACCAAGGTGCAACAAACAAATCATTGTCAGAGAAATTCAAGTTAAGAGAAATGAACTTGAAACTTGAGAAGGCACCATTATTAGTGACTTCCAGTGGAAGATACCGGACCTCCTCAGTGACTTATTAATCTTTTTGCATGCAAATTATTTTTAAAAAGGATTTTTACATCATAATCATGTACACACATATGTATAAACTTACTGATACATATGATTATAACAAAGTTTCATGTAATATTCATCCTTAGCTCAAAATCCTTAGGTATTTTCTATTCTATTTCATGTATAAGAAATTACTGGTCATGACTCCCTCAAACAATTTTAGGAAAGACTAAAAATCATCATCTGGGACTTCCCTGGTGGTGCAGTGGTTAAGAATCCGCATGCCAATGCAGGGGACACGGGTTCGAGCTCTGGTCCGGGAAGATCCCATATGCCGCAGAGCAACTAAGCCCATGTGCCACAACCACTGAGGCTGCACTCTAGAGCCTGTGAGCCACAACTACTGAGCCCGCATGACACAACTACCGAAGCCTGAGCGTCTAGAGCCTGTACTCTCCAACAAGAGAAGCCACCACAACACGAAGCCCGTGCACCACAACTAAGAGTAGCCCCTGCTCGTCACAACTAGAGAAAGCCCACGTGCAGCAATGAAGACTTAGTGCAGCCAAAAATAAATAAATAAATAAATTTTAAAAATAAAATAAAATAAAGAAGGAACCTGAAAGTCCCTTTTTCCTTTTTTTAAAAAATATTTATTTATTTGGATGCATTGGGTCTTCGTTGCGGCACGCAATATCTTCATTGTGGCGTGGGGGCTTCTCTCTAGCTGTGGCACGTGGTCTCTAGAGTGTGTGGACTCAGTTGTTGCAGCACACGGGCTTAGCTGCCCCGTGGCATGTGGGATCTTAGTTCCCGACCAGGGAATAAACCCATGTCCCCTGCATTGGAAGGATTCTTAACCACTGGACCACCAGGGAAGTCCCCAGTCCCTATGTTTATTTGTTTTAATTCCATGATTTCTTATGGTACTTACTTACATGGTTTAACTTTGTACACATTTTTATCCACCTAGAATTTATTTTGGTGTAATTCTGAGATATTAGTTACATCTTTTTCCAGAGAGCTACCCAGGTGTCCTTACACCATTGATTACATAGACCACCTTTTTCCCTACTGATGTGAAATGTCATCTTAATCAGATGCTAACTTACCAGAAGTACTGGTGACGATCTCTGGACCTGCTAGTCTGTCCTAATAATCTGTAAGTCTCTGCATGCACAAACACCTCATTGTTTTATTATGGTCTTACACTATGTTTTACTCTCGTGTAGGATTAATAATCCCTCATTAACTTTTTCAGAAATTCCTGATTATTCTTACTTTAAAAACTTTTTTCTGGGCACTTCCCTGGTGGTGCAGTGGTTAAGAATCCTCCTGCCAGTGCAGGGGACATGGGTTCGATCCCTGGTCCGGGAAGATACCACATGCCACGGAGCAACTAAGCCTGTGTGCCACAACTACTGAGTCTGCGCTCTACAGCCTGTGTGCCACAACTACTGAAACCCGTTTGCCTAGAGCCCATGCCCCGCAACAAGAGAAGCCACTGCAATGAGAAGGACGCACACTGCAGCAAAGACTAGCCCCCGCTCGCAGCAATTAGAGAAAGCCCATGTGCAGCAATGAGAACCCAATGCAGCCAAAAATAAATAAAATATAAATTTTTTAAAAAAAACTTCTTTCTGTAAGCATTCTATAATTAAAAAAATAATGTTGGCAGATTTATAGAGATCATGTTAAACTTATAGGTAAACTGAGGGAGAATGACATCTTTGTTATGTTGAGCATTCCTGTTTAATATGGTATGCCTTTCCTTTTGTTCCACCTCATACCTCTCAACAGCATTTTCTTTGAATCAGGATCCAAATAAGGTCCACACATTGTGATTAGCTGGTGTCTCTTAAGTCTCCTTCACTCTACTGATGTATTTTCCATTTCTTTAGGTTTTCTAAATTGTCCATTTTATCAAAGTTTTCATGAGTAATGGCAGAATATTCTTTTTTATGTCTTTTTAAAATTGTTTTAAAATACACATTACATAAAGTTGATCATCCTAACCATTTTTAAGTATCAGTCCAGTGGTACTAAGTATATTCACATTTTTGTGCCACCATCACAGCTATCCATCTCCATAACTCTTCACCTTCTAAAACAGAAATTTTATACCTGTTCAACAATAACTCCCCATTTTCCCCTCCCCCTGGAAATCACCAGGATACTTTCTATCCCTATGCATTTGACTACTCTAGGTACCTCATATAAGTGAAATCATACAGTACTTGTCTTTTCATGACTGGCTTATTTCACTTAACATAATGTTCTCAAAGTTCATCCACGGTATAGCATATGTCACACTTTCCTTCCTTTCACAGCTGAACAATATTCTACTGTACGTATATACCACATTTTGCTTATCCATTCATCTGTCAATGGACATGTGGATTGCTTCCACATTTTACCTTTTGTGAATAATGCTCCTATGAACATAAGTGTACATATATCTCTTTGAGACCCTTTCAATTCTTTTGTATATATTGCCAGCAGTGAAATCGCTGGATCATACGGTCATTCTATTCTTAATTTTTTGAGGAACCACCAGTTCCTACAGTAACCACACCATTTTACAGTCCCACCAAAAGTACACAATGGTTCCGATGTGTCTACATCCTTGCCAACACTTGTTTTCTGTTTCTTTGACAGAAGCCATCTTAATGGGTATGAGATTGTATCTCGTATTTTTGGTTAGCATTTCCCTAATTAGTGATGTTGACTATTTTTTCATGTGTTTACTGGCCATTTGTAGATCACCTTTGGAAAAAAGTCTATTCAAATCCTTTTCCCATTTTTGAATTAGGTTGTTTGGGGTATTTTTGGTATTGAATTTTAGGAGTTCTCTATATATTCTGGATATTAACCCCCTATCAGATATATGATTTGTAAATATTTTCTCACATTCTGTGGGTTGTCTTTATACTCTGTGGATAGTGTCTTTTGATGCCCCAAAGTTTTAAATTTTGATGAACTTCAATTTGTCCATTTTTGTATTTTGTTACCTGTGCCTTTGCTATCCTATCCAAGAGTCAATGAGAAATCGAATATGATGAAGTTTTGACCTATGTTTTTTTCTAAGTGCTTTATTGTTTTAGAACTTACATTTAGGTCCTTGATCCATTTTTGCATTAAGTTTTGAATGTGGTGTTAGGTAAGAGTCCAACTTCATTCTTTTGCATGTGGATATCCAGTTTTCCTAGCACTACTAGTTGAAAAGACTTACCCTTCCTATTGAATGGTCTTGGCATCCTTGTCAAAAATCATTTGACCATATATGTTAGGGTTTATTCCTCAGCTCTCTATTCTATTCCACTGTTCTGTATGTCTCTGTTTCTGTCAATATCACCCTGTTTTGATTACTGTAGCTTTGTAGTAGGTTTTGGAAACAAAGTATGAGACCCCCAACTTTGTTCTTTTTTAAGACTGTTTTGGATATTTGGGGTCTCTTAAGATTTCATATGAATTATAGAAAGGGTTTTTTTTTTTATTTCTGCAAAAAAATGTCTTTGGAATTTTTATAGGGATTGCACTGAATCTGTAGATCACTTGGAGAAGTGCTAACATTTTAACAATATTAAATCTTCCGATCCATGAACATGTGATATGTTTCAATTTATTTGTGTCATCTTTAATTTCCTTCAGCAATGTTTTGTAGTTTTATATTTATGTAGATATATCTTTCTCTATTCTTTTACTTTTTACCTTACCATATGGTTATATTTTGAGTTTCTTGTATATAGTGTATTTCTTTATCGAATTTGTAATCTCTGTGTCTTGATATATTTAATGTAATTATTAATATATTAGGGCTTAAGTCTGCTGGGTTTTGTTTGGCCCCTCTTTTTCATTTCTCTGTTTTCTTTTCTCAGCCTTTCTCTGGATTACCTGAGCATTCTTTAGAATTCCATTTTTATTTATCTATAATACTTTTGAATATATCTCTTTGTATAGATGTTCTAGTCATTGCTATAGGTATTGCATTATATATATACTATTTATTACAATCTACTGATGTCATCATTTCACTAGTTTGAATGAAGTATAGAAACCTTACCTCCCTTTATGTCCCCTTGCCCTCCCTGTTTATAATTGCCAAAAATACTTTCTCAATATACAGAACCACATCAGATAGTGTTATACTTTGTTTCAAGTGTGAAACACAATTTAGAAAACTCAAGGAGAAGGAAAGCTTATTTTATCTGTCCAAATTTTTGCTTACCATATTCTTTCTTCTTTCCTGATGTTTCTAGGTTCTTTCTTTTATCATTCCCTTTCTGTTCAGAGAACTTCCTTCAACCATTCTTTTAGGGTAGGTCTTCTGGTGACAAATTCTTAGTTTTCTTTCATTTGAGAATATCTTGATTTCCACTTCATATCTTTTATTTAGGTATTCCATTCTAGGTGAGCAGTTCTTTTACCACTTTGTAAATATTGTTCCATTTCCTTTGGGCCTCCATGTTTTCTGATGAGAAACTGATACCATTGTAGTTGTTTTCTCCTGCTTTCAATTTTTTTTTTTCTGTGTCTTCAGTTTTCAGAAGTTTTACTATGGTGTTCCTTAGTACAGATTTCTTTTGGGTTTATCCTGTTGGGACTTTGCTCAGCTTCCTGAATCTGTAGGTTTATGTCTCTAGCCAAATTTGGGGAGTTTTCAGGCTTAACTTCTTTGAATATTTTTCAAGCCTCACTCTCTTTCTTCTCTCCTTCTGATACTCCAATAACACTGTTAAATCTTTTGGCATAGTCCCACAGGACTCTGAAGTTCTGTTCATATTCTTTTAGTCTATTTCTTCTACATTACTCAGATTGAGTAATTTCTATTGTTCTATCTTCCAGTTCACTGATTCTTTCCCCTTTTTCCTCCATTCTGCTGTTGAGCCCATTCACTGAGCTTTTCATAGCAGTTAATATATTTTTCAGTTCTAAAATTTCTACTAGATTCTTCTTTATATCTTCTATTTCTTACTGAGACTTTCTATTTCCCCTATGAGTCTATCTATTGTTTTTTCATTTGTTTCCAACATGTTTACAATTGCTCATTGAAGCATTTTTATCATGGCTTCTTTAAAATCTTTGTCTAATAATGCTAACATATCTATCATCTTGGTGTTACCATCTACTGATTATTTGTTTAATTCAGTTTGAGATCTTCTAGTTCTTAGTATAATGAGTGATTTTCAAATGAAACCTGGAATTTTTATATTATGCTATGAAACTCTGAATCATACTTAAACCTTCTTTTTTGCTGGCATTTTTTGACACCGCTCCTACACAGGAAGGGGAGAGGCAATGCCTCATTATTTTCAGGTGGAGATAGAAGTCTAGGTTCCCCACTCAATCTCCATTAATACCTGAGTGGGGCAGCTCCTCCGTACTGCTGAGGGAAAATGGGGGTTCTGATTCCTTACTTGTTCTCTACTGATACTATAGTGGGTGTAGATGCATTACCACTAGGTGATGGTGAGTTTTGATTTTACACTAGACCCCGTTTGACACACGCCAGTGGGGAGTGGAGGAGCACCTCATTACTGCCAGATTGGGGCAGAAGCCCTGGCTCCCTGTGTGGTCTCCATTAAAACCACATGTTAAAAAAAAAAAAAAAAAAAAAAAACCACATGTTGAGGGAATTCCTTGGCAGTCCAGTGGTTAGGACTTGGTGCTTTCACTGCCTGGGCACAGGTTCAATCCCCGGTCAGGGAACTAAGATCCCACAAGCTGCGTGGCATGGCCAAAGGGAAAATAACAAAAAACAAAAAACACATGTTGAGAGAGGGGGGTCATTACCATAGAGCACAAAAGTCCTGGCTTCCTACTTGGTCTTCTCTGACACCACTCAAGTAGGGTGTTGAGGCATGTTATTTCAGCTTTGTGCGTGTGTAAGCCTAGGTTCCCCACTTGGCTTGGGTATGGGTGGGGCACAGTTTTTTTTTCTGGGCATTTGACTGGAGTAGAGCAGTTTCTGTCTAAATGTTTTCTGTCATGCTAGGCTGCCCCCTTTCCTGGTCTTTTGATTAGAGAGAGCACTTTTGTTGGTGGTTGGTTGGTTTGATCTGTACCCATTTTTGTTTCCAGGCTGCTGGCTTCTTCAGCATACAGTTTGGGATAGATGAGGCGAAAAGAAAACCCAAGGAACTCATACTGTCTTTCCTCAAGTCTCATTTCTTTCTTCTCTCTACCTTTCAGAGTCTGTTATATAAATAATGTCCAGGGTTTATAGCTCTGAGAGGAATAGAGGAAAGTATATCTAGTCCATCTTCTTGGAGGCAGAAGTTCTGTTTAAAATTCTTCTTGATGGGCTTCCCTGGTGGCACAGTGGATGAGAGTCCACCTGACGATGCAGGGGACACGGGTTTGTGCCCCAGTCCAGGAAGATCCCACATGCCCCGGAGCGGCTAGACCCATGAGCCATGACCACTGAGCCTGCGTGTCCGGAGCCTGTGCTCAGCAATGGGAGAGGCCACAACAGTGAGAGGTCCGCGTACAGCAAAAAAAAAAAAAAAAAATTCTTCTTGATTTCTAATGACTGTACTTAAGATTACAAATGTATCTCTAAGCAGTACATTAGCTATATCCCACAGTTTTGGTATTTGGTGTTTTACTGTTGACTTGATTCTAACTGCTTTGCAGTTTTTATTATGATTTCTTCTTTGTCTCATGAATTATTCATAATAATTTTTGCTATATATTTATTATTTCTTATTTTTTTGACTGTTGTATTTTGGTTAGAAAGCTTTGTCTGTATGCTATTGATTCTTTGGTATATGGCAGGACTTGCTTTGTGGCCTGGTAAGTGGCCAGCTTTTATTATACAAATGTTCCTTGCATGTTTTAAGAAAATACATATTATTTAATGATCAACATAACTCTATGATTACTAATTCTTAGAGAATTTTTTTTTGTCTACCCAGCACCTAGACAGATATGATGGTGAGTGAACTTTTTTTCTAGTCCAATCTTTTTGAGAGTCTCGGCTTACGACGAGGTAGGTGGTCTCACTCTCAACTTCCCATCTACAGCAGCCCAAGTCTCTGTCTCTGTAAGAGCATTAAAATCCAAGCCCCTGGGTTTTAGAATACTGCCCTCTCCCTCCACACCACCACACACCAACGGCAGCTGTTCAAGAGTTCCAGGTTTCAGTTTCTGTTTTGTTTCTGGAACAAAGGAACTACCATTTCTTTCTCACGAGTTCAGTGACATGCTTAAAATAAGGGTCCAGTATTGCCTTTCCTATCCAGTATGCTAGGGAAGAAGGCAATTGAGATACAACTATTACTTGGGGTGACAGAGAAGCACAGAAGAAAGAAGAAAGAAGTAGAAGAGAGTGGGTGGGATAAAAGAGTGCAGGTCAGATGGATGCCTCCGTGGTTGACTGATTCCCACCTATGCCAGAGCTAGGAATCACTGCTCTTGAACAGTGTTTCCCAGTAATCACCTGAGACATTTTTTTCCCAAGGTACAGCTACCTAGGCTCTTCCCATGGCAATTGTGCTGGGGCTCAGGCTTTGGAGGTCGGACCAGGGGAGAGGACTGGGGTTGGCTGCGTGCAGACAGCCTGAGGGGGCTAGGGTGTGGTGTGCCTCAATCAAGGGAGTACAGGAAGAAGCCTGGGCCCACGAGAGAGGCAAGACGCCATTGTTGGGGGTGCAAGAGGAGAGAGGCGGGACCTCCATAGGAGTTTCTTTCTCCACACACACTCTCAGGTGGCAAGGCACTGCCTACCTGAGCTCCAGGGGCAGGTACGAGCCGCCACTGCCATCTCGGACTCCAGAGGTGGGCGCAGACTGCTGCCACTACCAAGGGTCCCACAACTGGGCATCAACCGCTGCCCCAACCGCTGCCTTCCTGGGAGTGTGCTCGGGCTGCGCACCCGCACACCCACTATCAAGGGGATAACAGCCAGCACAAACTGTGGAAAGAGACAGCAAGCATCCAAACCAAAAACAGCCCTCGTGCCAAAAATATATTTAACCCACACAAGCTATGCAGGGACATTCCCACATATAAATAGCCCTCCAAGACGAGAGTAGATAACCATTTCTCCTAAACTCACAGAGTAAGAGAAATATAAGCAAAATGAAGAAGCAGTTAAATTGCTTCTTTGACTCCCAGTTAAAAGACCAAGAGAATTCCCCAGAAGAAACAAACAAGGAAACAGACCTCTTCAGTCTAAGACACCGAGTTCAAAAAGGTAATGAAAATACTGAAAGTATTAAGAAAGGCTATTGGCAGAAACGCAGATTACGGTAAAAAGGAACTAGAAATTACGAGGAGGAGCCAAGAAAAATTAGAAAATTCATTTGCCAAGACAAAAGCTGAGCTAAAGGCAATGAATAGCAGAATGAATAATGCAGAAGAAAGAATAAGGGATCTGGAAGATAGAATAATGGAAATTACCCAATCAAAACAGCAGAGAGAAAACCAAATGAAAAAAAAAAGAAAGCAATATAAGAGACCTATGGGATAATATAAAGAATGCCTATCTATGCATAATAGGTATTCCAGAAGGAGAAGAAAGAGAAAAGGGTATTGAAAATGTATTTGAAGAAATTATGGCTGAAAAAATCCCAAATCTAAAGAAGGAAACAGATATCTAGATACAAGAAGCACAGAGGGTCCGAAACAAGATGAACCCAAACCGACCTACACCAAGACATATTCTAATAAAAATGGCAAAAGTTAAAGATAAAGAGAGCATTCTAAAGGCAGCAAGAGAAAAACAAATAGTTAATTACAAGGGAACTCCCATAAGGCTATCAGCTGATTTCTCTACAGAAACGCTGCAGGTCAGAAGAGAGTGGCAAAATATATTCAAAGTTTTGAAAGGGAAAAATCTGCAACCTAGAATACTCTACCCAGCAAGATTATCATTCAGAATAGGAGGGGAAATAAAGAATTTCTCAGACAAGCAAAAACTAAAAGAATACAGCAATACTAAACCTATCCTAAAAGAAATATTGAAAGGTCTTCCCTAAATAGAAAAGAAACAAGAAGATATAGGAAGGAGGAAATCACAGTTTACAGTTGGAAAGTAAATCACTTAAATTAGTCAGTATACAGATCAAAAAGAAAAAAAAAACTTATTTGTGAAAGTGATGATAAACACAAGGAACAGAAAAAGGATAAACATGAAGATGTAAAAAAGGACATCAAAATCCTAAAATGTGGGAAAGGAGGGTAAGAAAATGTAGATTCTTTTTTTTAGAATGTGTTTGAACCTATATGACTATCAGTCTAAAGCAAGCAGATATAGGAAGAGGTTACCATACTTGAAAAGCAGGGCAACCACAAATCAAAAATATACAATAGATTACTAAACCCAAAAAGAAGAGAACACAAGCATAAAATAAAAGGAAATCATCAAACCACAAAAAGAAAAACTAAAAGAAAAAGAAAGGAACAAAAAAGAAACATAGAATCAACTGGAAAACAAGGTTTAAAATGGCAATAAAGGACTTCCCTGGTGGCACAGTGGTTAAGAGTCCGCATGCCAATGCAGGGGACATGGGTTCGAGCCCTGGTCCAGGAAGATCCCACATGCCGCAGAGCAACTAAGCCCATGCGCCACAACAGCTGAGCCTGCGTTCTAGAGCCTTTAAGCCACAACTACTGAGCCAACATGCCACCACTACTGAAGCCTGCAAGCCTACAGTCTGTGCTCTGCAACAAGAGAAGGCACCGCAATGAGAAGCCTGCGCACTGCAACAAAGAGTAGCCCCCACTCGCCACAACTAGAGAAAGCCTGTGCCCAGCAACGAAGACCCAACACAGCCAAAAATAAATAAATAAATTTATTTTTTTAAATGGCAATAAATACATATGTATCAATAATTACCTTAAATGTCAATGGACTGAATGCTCCAATCAAAAGACAAAGAGTGGCAGACTGGATTAAAAAAACAAGAGCCTACAATATGCTGCCTACAAGAGACACACCTTAGGGCAAAGGACACACACAGGTTGAAAGTGAGGGGATGGAAAAAGATGTTTCATGCAAACAGAAATGACAAGAAAACAGGAGCTGAAATATTCATATCAGACAAAATAGATTTTAAAATAAAGGCCATAAAGAAAGATAAAGAAGGATATTATATAATGGTAAAAGGATGAATACAAGAAGAGGATTTTACACTCGTCAACATATATGCACCTAATCCATTCACGATAAAAACTCTTACCAAAGTAGGTATACAGGGAATATATCTCAACATAATAAAAGCCATTATGACAAACCCACAGCCAATATAATACTCAACGGTGAAAAGCTGAAAGACTTCCCATTAAAATTTGGAACAAGACAAGGATGCCCACTCTTACTACTTCTATTCAACATAGTATTGGAAGTCCTAGCCACAGCAATCAGACAAGAAAAAGGAATAAAAGGTATCCAAATTGGAAGGGAAGAGGTAAAACTGTCCCTATATGCAGATGACATGATACTATATATAGAAAACCCTAAGAACTCCACGCAAAAACTACTAGATCTAATAAATTCAGCAAAGCAGCAAGATACAAGATAAACATTCAGAAATCGGCTGCATTTCTTTACACTAACAATGAAATATCAGAAAGGGAATGTAAAAAAACAATACCTTTGGGAATTCCCTGGTGGTCCAGTGGTTAGAACTCCATGCTCTCACTACAGAGGGCCTGGTTTCAATCCATCCATGGTTGGGGAACTAAAATCCCACAAGCCGCTTGGTGCGGCCAAAAAAGAAAAAAAAAAAAAAAAAAAAGCTTTTTAAAATCGCACCAAAAAAAATAATACCTAGGAATAAACTGACCAAAGAGGTGAAAGACTTATATGCTGAGAACTATAAAACATTAATAGAGGAAATTAAAGATGATTCAAAGAAATAGATATCCCATGCTCTTGGACTGGAAGAATTAATAGTTAAAATGGCAATACTACCCAAAGCAATCTACAGATTTAATGCAATCCCTATCAAATTACCCATGACATTTTTCACAGAACTAGAACAAATGATCCAAAAATTTATATGGAACCATAAAAGACCCAGAATTGCCAAAGCAATACTAAGGAAAAAAACAAAGTAGGAGGCATAACTCTATCAGACTTCAGACAATACCACAAAGCTACAGTAACCAAAACAGCATGGTATTGGTACAAAAAACAGACATACACATCAATGGAACAGAATAGAGAGCCCAGAAATAAACCCACACACGTATGGTCAATTAATCTTCGACAAAGGAGGCAAGAATATACAATGGGAAAAAGAAAGTCTCTTCAGCAAGTCGTGCTGGGAAAGTTAAGACAGCTGCATGTAAATCAATGAAGTTATAACACATACTCACAGCAGCACAAAAATAAATTCAAAACGCCTTAAAGATTTAAACATAAGACAAGACACCATAAAACTCCTATAAGAAAGCATAGGCAAAACATTCTCTGACATAAATTGTACCAATGTTTTCTTTGGTCAGTCTCCCAAGGGAATAGAAATAAGAACAAAAATAAAGAAATGGGACCTAATCACTCTTACAAGCTTTTGCATAGCAAAGGAAACCATTAAAAAAAAAAGAGAGAGAGACTTCCCTGGTGGTCCAGTGGTTAAGAATCCACCTTCCAATGCAGGGGATGTCGGTTCAATCCCTGGTTGGGGAACTAAGATCCCACATGCTGGGGGACAACTAAGCCCGTGTGTCGCAACTACTGAGCACACGAGCCACAATTAGAGAGAAGCCCGTGCACCACAACGAAAGAGCTACATGCTGCAACAGAGATCCTGTGTACCACAACTAAGACCTGACACAGCCAAAAATTAAATAAATAAATAAATAAAGATTGGGACTTCCCTGGTGGCACAGTGGTTAAGAATCCACCTGCCAATGCAGGGGATAAGGGTTCAAGCCCTGGTCTGGGAAGATCCCACATGCCGCGGAGCAACCAAGCCTGTGCACCACAACTACTGAGCCTGCGCTCTAGAGCCCATGAGCCAGAACTACTGAGCCCATGCGCCTACAGCCCATACTCTGCAACAAGAGAAGCCACAGCAATGAGAAGCCTGCGCACCGCAACAAAGAGTAGCCCCCGCTCACCACAACTAGAGAAAGCCCATGTGCAGCAACAAAGGCCCAACACAGCCAAAAATAAATAAATAAATATTTTTTTAAAAAATTAAAATAAATAAATAAATATTAAGAAAAGAAAAAGGAAAAAAAAGAAAAGACAACCTACAGAATGAGAGAAAAGATTTGCAAATGATGCAACCAACAAGGGCTTAATCTCCAAAATATACAGACAGCTCATACAACTGAACAACAAAAAAGCAAACACCCCAATAGAAAAATGGGCAGAAGACCTTAATAAACATTTCTCCAAAGACATACAGATGGTCAGTAGGCACATGAAAAGATGCTCAACATCACTAATTATTAGAGAAATACAAATCAAAACTACAATGAGGTACCACCTCACACCAGTCAAAATGGCCATCGTCAAAAGTCTACAAATAACAAATACTGGAGAGGGTGTGGAGAAAAGGGAACCCTCCCAAACTGTTGGTGGGAATGTAACTTGGTGCAGCCACTACGGAAAACAGTATGGAGATTCCTCATAAAACTAAAAATAGAACTACCATATGATCCAGCAATCCCACTCCTGGGCATATACCCGGATAAAACTATAATTCAAAAAGATACATGAACCCCTATGTTAATAGCAGCACTATTCACAATAGCCAAGACATGGAAACAACCTAAATGTCCATCAACATATGAATGGATAAAGAAGATATGGTACACATATACAATGGAATACTTCTCAGACATAAAAAAGAATGAAATAATGCCATTTGCAGCAACATGGATGTAACCAGAGATTATCATACTAAGTAAAGTAAGTCAGAAAGAGAAAGACAAATACCATATGATATCACTTATATGTAGAATCTAAAATATGGCAGAAAAAAAAGTGGATATATGTGTATGTATAACTGACTCACTTTGCTGTACAGCAGAAACTAACACAAGATTGTAAACCAATCATACTCCAATAAAATAATTTTTTTAATTAAAAAAAAGTCCTCATAAGTCAAATTACAGTATATCTTAATGTGAACATTCAAAATGACAATTCTAATTTAAACATATCTCGAGGTTACTAATGTTAATAGTAAAAAGACAAAACAAAACAAAAATAAATAAATAAAATATGGCACAAATGAACCTATCTACAAAACAGAAACAGATTCACAGATATAGAGAACAGACTTGTGCTTGCCAAGGTGGAGGGGTGAGGGAGAGGGATGGACTGGGAGTTTAGGGTTAGTAGGTGCAAACTATCAGATTTAAAATGGATAAACAACAAGGTTCTACTGTATAGCACAAGGAACTATATCCAATCCCCTAGGATAAACC
This sequence comes from Pseudorca crassidens, assembly GCF_039906515.1. NCBI lineage: Eukaryota > Metazoa > Chordata > Mammalia > Artiodactyla > Delphinidae > Pseudorca > Pseudorca crassidens. The sequence continues at coordinate 59,261,670 of NC_090311.1, read as the reverse complement.
GTAATGGAAAAGAATATTAAAAAAGAATGTATGTATGTGTATAACTGAGCCACTTTGCTGTACAGCAGAAATTAGCACAACACTGTAAATCAACTATACTTCAATAAAAAATAAATTAAATAAATAAAGTTTTAAAAACCACACTACCAAAAAATAAAAAAGAGTATGGGTTAAAACAAACAAAAAAGACTTAGCCTAGAATACAGGTTTAGGAACAAAGTATTTCAGAGATAATATTATGTAGTTAGAAACTGTAAAAGTGTGAATACAGAAACTATCCATCTATTTATCCATTCATTCATTCATTCAACAAACATTTTTTGAGCCCCTTTCTATCCCAGATATTTCTAAGCACTAGAAATTCTGAAATAAATAAGATACAGCCCTGATTTCAAAAAGTGTCTCCTCTAACAAGGGAGGCGAATTAATAATTGCTATTCAGTTTGGTGAATATACAGAAGTACAGATATGGCTGCCAGGTAAAATACAAGATGCCAAATTAAATTTGAATTTCAGATAAACAACAAATCATTTTTTTAGTGTAAGTATGTCCCAAATTTGGTTTTTGGGTTTTTTGTTTCTTTGTTTTGTTTTTTTCCCCTAAATCTGGCAACCTTAAATATAGGAATACAAAGGAAAAGCTCACAAATCAGCTTAGGAGACGAAGGCTGCAAATTTCAGTTATATGTCTATTCATATACGCCCATGGATTGAATTGAGCATTATCTACATTCTTACTTGTTTGACTGTTAATAAGAATTGATTAGTTACTAAAAAGTTATTAAATAATATTTTTTAGGGAAATTAAAATGAGTTGTACACATGAATAGATCAAATTATCTATATATGATTGGTCTTGTTTCAAACTGGGGGCTGTTTTTTTCATAAAAGAGCATGTTTGCTTCATGTTATTGCTTATTGTTCTTCAAAATTGTATAAATATTCTTTTTTTTGATCATATGTATGTTTTACTATCAGCTGCTGGAAAAAATAAAGTCAATTTGGAAAATAAAAAAAAATTTTTTTTTAAAGTTCAGTTATGTGTCAAAAGGTCTTCAATACAAACTGATTAAAATTAGTAGGTCATGGTGACAGCTGCCAGAACCAGGTGGGACTCAAAGTATACTGTGTTATTCCCAGATTGAAAAGGTAAGGTGTGTTCATCTGTCACTACAACAGCTACTAAATATCTCAGAATATCCTGATCACTCATGTAATTAACATATTTAGAATCCCAAGCACTTACAGAACACAGGTTTGTGGGCGAGGTCATGTAAAGTGACTCCTCCTTCAGGATTGAACTCAAAACTGCAAGTGAAGTTGTATTTTGCAGTTCCTTCTGGAGAAACAGCAATTTTTGCAGAGTCTCCCAGAACCACCTGATTGAATTCTGCACGGATAAAGGTAACTGGAGTATCTCCTTTAAAACCTTTCTGTTGACAGAAAAATACTTTACAATTATATTCAAATAGAGAATTTTCCTACATATCTGGCAATCCATTTTGACTTTATATAGCATTTTGCACGTTTTCCTAACAAGCTATGTTACAAATACAAACGGGGGAAGTAGAAAGTCATTAAACAAATCTAGTTGTAGCTAAATGCAACATTCTATTTAAAGGCCGTTAAGTTGGAAGCTTTGAAAAATAACAGTAATTGTGTTTATATGATTATATAATTGTGGAAGATTTGAAAAAGTGAGGAAAGCACATAGGAAGACATTACCTGTAATAATATATTTTCTAGTGTTTTGCTGTGTGTGTGTGTGTGTGTATATATATATATATATATACGCACACACATTTATATATACATTTTTATATATACCCTTTAAAAGAAAGTAGAGGTCATTTATTACATCCTGTTTTGGAATAAGCTTTTTGACTTCATAATACTGAATGAATTTTTTTTTTTTTTTTTTTGCGGTACAAGGGCCTCTCACTGTTGTGGCCTCTCCCGTTGAGGAGCACAGGCTCCGGATGCGCAGGCTCAGCGGCCATGGCTCACAGGCCCAGCCGCTCCGCGGCATGTGGGATCTTCCCAGACCGGGGCACGAACCCGTGTCCCCTGAATCGGCAGGCGGACTCTCAACCACTGCGCCACCAGGGAAGCCCCTGAATGAATATTTTGACGTTTCATTATTCTTGTAAATTTTAATACTTATATCATATTGTAGTTTTATTATTTAAATTCATCAAATGAAATTAATCACAAGAGAAGTTCTGGAGGAATTCAGATCCTTTTCAGGAGAAAGGAACTGCTGTCTAGGAAAATGAAAACCAGTTGTTTCACCCCCATTAAATTTAGTATTCAAATTGCCAGATATTTTACACATTAATATGACTTGCTGATTATAGACTAACAATAAGGAACACTGAGAAGGAAGTGCCATTGCTATGTAAAGCCAGGAGGTTTGGTGGTACAGAATAATGCAGAACTCCATGCCTCCTGCTAATGTTCCCAACACATCTTCCCCAAGCCACAACTGGATGACTGACAGGGAGACCTGAGCCCAAAGACAAAAGTACATTCAAGGAGAATGAATAAACTAAGGACTTCCAGGATTCCCAAAAATAACTTTACCAAGTCATATCCATCTGTCACAGTGATCTGCACGGGTCTGCCTGTTGATGACACCTGCTCCATATCAGCACCTGGGCAAAGTCTCTCTGGTCTTCTTTGATCTCTGTGAACATAATGAACGAACCTGTCCCCTTATATACCATAGTTGCACAAGTATCCACATTACATCATAACCAATACCAGGGGAGAACCTAGAGAAATGCCCTAGTCCAGCACTGTTTTGTGCACTTTCCAACCTTTGTTGCCAGATAGGCAGTGCCTTAGGGACCTGGTCACAAGGATGACTCTGCTGGTTAGTGCTAAAAAGATTCTTATACATGTAACTAACCCATTAAGCACAAATTATCACAAGGCAAAGAGGGCAGGAATGCCATCACCCCACCTCCCATCCCTCACCTGCTTCAAAGTGTTTTTTGGTAGCTTTTTTTTCTTTGTGATGTGCAAAACTCCCCTCAAGCATTACTTAACCTCTCAGTTTTAGAAAAATATATTTTGATAACAAGAAAGAGGCAGCCCCACAGAATGTTAGTCCACTGGAAAAAGTCCTGATGTATGTCTTATTTAATCAAAGGTATTTTCAAATTATTTTACAACACTAAGGATACAACTTCAAAAATAAATTGGATATATGTTAAGGAAAAAAAAAAAGGTCATGTTTTCTGACTCAATTCAAAGTGGAACTTAATGCAATTCAAATATTTACATCGGCTATACTATGCTAAGTGTGTCTAGGACTGGTGGTAGAAAAAAGAAAGAGATATCTTGCTGTCTCCAAGCTTTATAAGTATTCTGCATCTTTCTAGCGACTCCCTCATTTTCCCTGTTACCTACAAGTCTCAGATCACTTGTTCAACGTTATGTCTCCAGGCTCATTCAGGGCCTAAGTGGCCCTGACAACTTTCTTATCAAGTTTACATTTGAAATGATCTTTCACATTAGTCTCCTTTCCTTTTCAATAGTAGCATGTGAATTACGCCTTCACTAGCCTGACCCTGGACAAATGCTTAACTTCTCTGAGCCTCAGTCTCACCTTCTATAAAACAGATAACATAACTTCTGACCTGTTTCACATTTGTTGCGAATATCCACTAAAACAGTAAAACTGCTTAACCTATGAAGCACCGCACAAATGGTGTTATTAATAAGCACTACGTTTCTTGAATGCTTAATTACTTCTTTAGAGACAAGTAATCTATCATACATTTCTGCAGTCCCTGAGTGTCTGGCACCATGCCTTGCCCGCAAGAGGCATTAGCAGCATATCTGTTGAACAACGAGTGCAAGAAATCTGGCTAGTTAAAAGTTATGGTCAAGGCAGTTAAGTGGGGGGCTCCTGTTGCCGCTGACAAGGCACGCATTTCTTGTCATCTGCTCAGAAGAAGGGGAAAAGTCAGATTAGAAAATGGTTAGATGCACAACACTGTAAATCAACTATACTCCAATAAAATTTTTTTAGTTTAAAAAATTAGAAAAACAAAAAATAGCTTAAACAAACAAACCCCAAAAAACAAAAAGAAAGAAATCGTTTAGGTGAAGGAGATGATGTGACTGGGAGTGGTCTGGGGACAGGAGCGCAGTCTGCGCTTACTGTAGGGGAATCTCGGCGCAAAGTGGGAAGTGGGGTCTCAGTCTGGCTTATGGGTGGGAGGCCTGGGCTTGGCGAGAGCGTCCGCGCCTGGCGGGGTCGGTGGCGTTCGAGTCTGTACCGGAGTACAGTAGTGCAGGGATGCGGTGTGTGCGTTTCAGCCTGGCCGAAGCTTAGGGAGAAGAAACTGAGGTAACACGGTGTGGCCGCAGGACCGGGGTGGGGAGGCCGGGAAGAGACAGTTTTCTAAGGAGTAAGAGCAGACTTACCTAACTTAGCCGCAGAGGTGTGTTTTTTTTTGCAACTATAGCAACCAATTACATCTCGCGAGAAATTTGTCTCCACAATCACCGCAAGTTTAACCCAAGACTCGCGATAACATTGTCCGGGAGGGAAAGGGGGACGGGGCGCAAGGTGAGTTTCTGCGCCTGAGTTCCGGAAACCGTGCTCCTCAGCGACAGCCTCTGTATTTGCGGTCACTTGTGTTTTCGCCGATGCCACTTTCCCTTGGCATAAGTGTTGGCTAAGTACAAAGATTTCCACCTCTCGAGTTTGCTTTTTCGACCCCTTTCTTTCAGTATCTCTCCATAAATAGGAGAAAAACCAAAAGCAAATTTATTTAAAGATAAAATAAAAGCCTTTATTAAACGGTTTTGAAAACAGGTCATTTAAACCTTTCTCCGTGAAAAATGCACATAAGACAATACTTTAAAAGGGAGCCTGTGTCTCACACACTGTTGGGGAGGATGCAGAACCGCACTGCTTCTAGTGCTAAATATTTATACAATAAACAGACTCAAAGTATATGATGTTAATGCAAAAATTTAATACGTTTGAAATTCAACATTACTTTAGAGTTGGAATGGCAAAATACAATGGCAAAAGCCTGGAAACAACTCAAACGGAAGAGTGGATGAATACACTGATATATATTCACAATATCACGTATTACAAAGGAGTCAAAATGAATGAACTACAGCTCTTCACAACATGGATGAATCTTAGAAGTATACAACTTTAAAATGTTGCACTGCTAAGAGCCAGCTTGAAGGGGCTCCTGGCCAAATCACAGACAATTTGAGGATCAAGATAAACAATGATAATAATGGATTACAATCCATTGAATAAAATAGGAATACACAAGTTCACATTGATATAAATAAATGAAGAGAAAGGAAAGCTCTTTCTAACAGTAGAATGCCAACCCAATGATGGAAATAGAGAATTACCATTTGGCACCAACTATAGAAGTGGATGATTTAGACATGAATCTTCAGTGGTAAGATTGGTGTGTGGAGGTTTGATGAGGAATAGGATACTGGCATGATTTTGGAATACTAATCAATTACAAAGGGAAAAACAGTGAATTTAAGAAACCAGCATGACCAAGTGATCAACGTTAACACCACCAGTGTTGGGAGGGAGTCTACATTTTGTGCCTCCTGATGAGACTCACTGGGAAAAGCAAAGCATCATTTTGTGGTACTCCTGCAAACAAGGCACCTCGGTTGTAAGCCGTCCTGTAGAAACTAAGGTCTGTACCCTTTAATAAAACTGTCAAGGCCATGAAAGACTGGCAACTCTTGCAGAGAGTTGTGCAGATACACAACAACTAAATGCAATATTTATTCCTGTATAGCATGTTGACCCAGAAAGGAAAAGAAACATTGTTGGGATAGTGGGCGAAATTTGAATGGGCTTAGTAGATTGGGTAGTAGTGTTGTACCAATACTGATTTCCTGGTGTGGAAGATTGTTTGCTGTTATGTAGAAGAGTGTCCCTGTTTGGGGGAAAATACCAACTGGAGTGTTTAGGAGTGATGGGACATCATGACTGCAGTTTGCTCTCTCAACCCTCAAAAGTTTCAGAAAAAGACTAATAACAAAGGATATATGCGCGCACACACACATACTCAAGAGTGAGCAATGAACCAACAACATGTTAACTATATGAGAATCTGGGTGAAGAGGAAATAGGAGCATGGAAGTTCTTTGTACTGTTCTGGCAACTTTTCTATACATTTGAAACTATTTCAAAAGAAATTATTAAACTATACACACACCCACACACTACTCCCCATGGAAACTCTGCTTAGGATACAATTACCAGAGCCAAAATTTAAAAACAAATTGTATTTCTGCTAATAAACATATTAAAATTATAAAAATTAAGAAAAAGATTTTTTTAAGTTGCAGTGTTATAAGTCATAACAGTTCTCTAAATAAAACTATGCAACTGTTGAGTAAGGCATTTATCTCTGGATTTTTCCCCCAGTGAGGGTTGTGAGTGAATCTGCGCTGAAATAACTATCCTACCTTGTGCACACATACCTTTTTTTTTTCGCTGTAAGGCTTGCAGGATCCTAGTTCCCCGAATTTAAAAATGGGTATTTGAATAGACATTTTTCCAAAGATATGCAAATGGCTAATAAGCTCAAGAAAATATGCTCGTTAGTTATTAGGGAAATGCAAATCAAAACCGCCGTGAGATGCCACTTCACATCCACTAGGATGGCTATATTCAAATAGACAATGATAGTGTTGATAAGAATGAGAAGCCTCATTCATTGCTGGTAGGATCGTAAAGTGGTGCATACAGCTGCTGTGGAAAATAGTCTGGCAGATCTTCAAAAGGTTAAACATTCTCTCTCTGTGTGTCTCTTTCTTCCCCCCAACACTTTCTTAGTCTCTTTCTCTCTCCCTTTTTTTTTTTCAGCCTCTTTGAATCTTTCAGTCTCTCTCTGAGTCTCATTTTTAAAACTGCTCTTTTAGAACGGGAAACGGTTCAGGTCCTGCTGTGGCATGGGGCTTATGTCTCAGTCACGTCTGCTGTGAAGCACACGATGCTCTATTTATTGTAGAAAGTGACTTTATTTGCTTTCTAGAATTGTTTCTAACAGATGGTATAAGAGAGGTAATAAAGAGAAAAATCTATGCCTGTAAAGAATACAAAAGTTAGTTTTACTTACTGTAATATGACTGTCTTAAACTTATTTTCTGAGAAATAAATGTTCTAATGAGCAGCAAAAAAAAAAAGTTAAACATAAAAATACTGTATGTACCAGCAATTCCACTCATAGTACTATAGCCAAGAGAATTGAAAACATGTGTCCACAGAAAAAACTTGTACATGAATGTTCATAGCAGCATTATTCATAATGGTCAATAGGTGAAAACAACCCAAATGTCCATCAATTGATAAATGGACAAGCAAAATGTATATCCAACAATGGATTATCCAGCCACAAATCAGAATGAAGTATTGATTCACGCTACTACACAGGTGAATCTTAAAAACAGTATGCTAATTCAAAGAAGCCAGACACAAAGGGCAACGCATTGTATGATTCCATTCATATGAAAAGCCCCAATAGGGAAATCCAGAGAGACAGAAAGTAGATTAGTGATTCCCAGGGGCTGGGCAGGAGGAGGGGAAAGGGGGAATGACTGCCAATGGGTATAAGTTTTCTTTTTGGGTGAGGAAAATGTTCAAAAATTGATTGTGGTGATTGTTGCACAAATGCATGAATATCCTAAAAACGACTGAATTGTACACTTTAAAAGGATGAATCGTATATGAATTATATCTCAATTTTAAAAAATAATTAATTAGTTATGTCTGTGCTGGGTCTTCACTGCTGTGTGCGGGCTTTCTTTCTATTTGCAGCGAGCAGGGTCTACTCCTCACTGCGGTGCGCAGGCCTCCAATTAAGGTGGCCTCTACTGCTGCGGAACATGGGCTCCAGGCGTGTAGACTTCAGCAGTTGTGGCACATGGGCTCAGCATCTGTGGCTCGAGGGCTCTAGAGCACAGGCTCAGCAGCTGTGGCGCACAGGCCGAGCTGCTCCACGGCACGCGGGATCCTCAGGGACCGTGGCTTGAACCTGCGTCCCCTGAATTGGCAGGCGGACTCTTAACCACTGCACCACCAGGGAAGCCCTCAATTTTTAAGTTTAAAAATATATAGCTCATATCTTTCCCTAGTACCTTACACCCCTCTTTCTCACCTTTACCAAATCCCATCACTGTTACTTACTTTTCCAAAACCTATATCAAAAATCTATCTTAGGGCATCCCTGGTGGCGCAGTGGTTGAGAGTCCGCCTGCTGATGCAGGGGACACGGGTTCGTGCCCCTGTCCGGGAAGATCCCACATGCCGTGGAGCGGCTAGGCCCGTGAGCCATGGCCGCTGATCCTGCGCGTCCAGAGCCTGTGGTCCGCAACGGGAGAGGCCACAACAGTGAGAGGCCCGCGTACTGCAAAAAAAAAATCTATCTTAGCCAGTGATCCTTCTGCCTATGTATCTTGCTTTTGCCCTGCGCTACAGTTGTACATAGGTCTATCTCTCTAAGAGTAAAGTTGTGTCTTATACCACCTTGTATGTATGTCCCTTGGTACTTACACAAAACAAATGTTTATCGAAATATAATCGATAATTACTATTCTCCCCCTCAATTTTTAGTACAATCATTCACCAGATCTGTATTAAATATCTGCTTTGTACCAGGGAGCTCAACACAAAGAACAAATAGGGTTATTACCTTCAGCAGAATTTATAGTCTAACATTTACAATTTCCTTGTATCCTAATTTTTGTTTAGAACCCCCCACTAGATTACAAACCTCCTTCCTTTGTATTGATACTTTCCCTAACCTACTGTAATGCTCAACATACTCGATAAGTAATTGCTCAGTACTGGGAATAAAGCCAGGTTTGAAATCACTGACTCCCTGAACTACTTCTCCAAAGAGCTAGTATTCAGTCTCCCAGGAAGATGATTTAAGCCTCGTTTATTCATTAATTCAGCACCTCTTATGTGTCAAGCTTCACTGTCTTGAATCATGATTAAATTGCAACTAAAATTAAAGTCTTTCATAAATTTTTTTTCTTTCTTTTTTCTTTCTTTTTTTTCATAAATTTTAAAAAAAAATCAAGGGCCAATAAAGATCTCTAGGCAGTCTCAGTAGACGTAAAAGTAGGCTATATATTTTATGCACATAAACACATAATCCCTCTTTTAGAAGTTATTACAGGCAATAAGAAACTATTTTCTATGTGGGAAGTTTAGTGTTTATGAATATAGAATACCTATTTATGTAAAGTAAGATGCAAATTGCTCTTCTAGGTCAAAAGAGCTGAATTTTTTAAAAAAATAATACAGTTTTGACATATTACCAACTATAACTGTCCAATGGAAGGCAAGGTTTTTTTTTAAATTCAATATTTATTCAAATTTATTCAATATTGAATTTTTTATTCAATATTATTACACAGAATTACAGACTGTTGTGACTTTTATTCAATTTGGTATCCTATTTAGAATAAGAGCAGTGAGAATTATGCTTTACAAACATTGCATTATTACTTCATCATTGTGATATGGCTTTACTTGATCGTATATAGAGAAAAAAATAACATTGGAATTAAGGCAATAACCACATGTGCAAACCAAGCACAATACCCTGACACAGTCTTTAGTACAAAGCTCTTTTGATTAGGTGAGGATTGATGTTGCTGCATGCAGGTCAGTCATTGCTTTGAAGGATAAGCTCTGAATAGCTTCACTCATTTAAAAAAATCTCTCCTACTGGCCCACAATGGCCAGAAGAAGCCTTCGGTAATCTCCACTCGTATCACTTGCAATCCTTTTGCTCAGAGTCTTCTGATACATCTGACTGAACATCTGTTTTATTTGTACAAGATCAATCTGCATGCAAGACATGATATTTTTGATATTAGAAAACAGCTGTTAAAGAAAACTGATATTAGGATTATTCTTTAATAGTGAAAAGATCCTAATTATAACCAAAGCAGAGGGGAAAAAACACCAGATGACTGGCATTTTATAGCTAGCATTCATACCAGTACTAGCGTCACCCAGTGAATGTCTGATTCACTGTTCTGTAAAGATATTGAATAAGGGTGATACTAGTTTCATCTACTATTCCAAATATATTAGTCATTTAAAAACCATTTGATAGAATGGCTATTATCAAAAACACAGAAAATAACAAGTGTTGGCAAGGATGTGGAGAAGTTGGAACTCTTGTACATTGCTGGTAGGAATGTAAACTGGTGCTGCCACAGGAAAATGGTATGGTAATTCCTCAAAAAAATAAAATAAAAACAGAATTACCATATAATACAGCCATTCCACTTCTGGGTATACACAAAAGTGAAAGCAGAGGCTCAAAATTTGTACACCCATGTTCACAGCAACATTAATCATAACAGCCAAAAAGTGGAAGCAACCCAAGTGTCCACTGACGGATGAATGAATAAACAAAAAGTTGTGTATGCATACGATGGAACATTATTCAGCCTTAGAAAAGAAGGAAATCCTGACACATGCTACAATGTGGATGAACCTTGAAGATGTTAAAAAGGACAAATACTGTATGATTCCACTTATATGAAGTATCTAGAGTAGTCAAATACATAGGACAGAAAGCAGAATGGTGGTTGCCAGGAGTTGGGGAGCAAGGAGAATGGTGAATTATCGTTTAATGAGTTTTCAGTTTTGTAAGGTGAAAAAGTTTTGGTGGTGATGGTTGCACAACAATGTGAATGTACTTAATGTCACTGAACTGTACACTTAAAAATGATTAAAATGGGAATCTTGTGTTACGTATATTTTATTATAATTAAAGAAAAAGGGATCCTGCTTAGAAAATTTAAGTCTAAAAACAAATACACAAGAAGGTTTTTCCAAATACTGTATTACGGTTCTCTTTTAAAAAATGATTTACCTTCTTTCATATAATTTCATAGCATATGTTTTCTTTTGATTAAAAAGAAGTCCACTAAATAAACAAAGTCAAAGAAAGGAATACATCTGAGGCTATATTTAGGTAAAAAGATAAATATAAAATTTTTTACAGTTATTTCATAATTAAGTGTATGCTAAATTTTAAGAATTTTTATGTCCAATGGGATTAATCTGCATAGGTCTTTCATACAGTTCTTTTTTTTTCCCCCCGCACCTCGTGGCTTTCAGGATCTCAGTTCCCCGACCAGAGACTGAACCCAGGCCATGGCAGTGAAAGTGCCAAATCCTAACCACTAGACCACTAGGGAACTCCCTCATACAGTTTTTTACATAAGCAAAATGAAAACCAAAAAATAAACATCTGGAGTTCCCTGGCGGTCTGTTTCACTTAAGCAAGCCTCTCTCACAGCATGAGGAAAGTGAACACTGTGCTTTATACAATCGCTACCAGCCGTGAGAAAGAGAGCCCTTTCTTAATGTCAGTCCTGAGGGATTGACAACCAACTAAGGAACTTTTAAGAAATTAACATTCTAAGTCAGACAGAGAAAGACAAATACTGTACAATTTTACTTATATGTGGAATGTAAAAAAACAAATGAACGAACACAACAAAACAGAAACAGTTATAGACACAATGAACAAACAGGTAATTGCCAGAAGGGAGGGGGTTGGGGGAAGGAAAGAAATAGGTGAGGGAGAGTAAGAGGTACAAACTTCCAGTTGCAAAATAAGTAAGTCACAGGTATGAAATGTACAGTGTGGGGAATATAGTCAATAACTATGTAATATCTTTGTAAGGTGACATGTCATAACTAGACTTATCATGGGGATCCTTTTGAAATGTATAGAAATATCGAATCACTATGTTGTATAACAGAAATAAGCATAGTGTTATAGGCCAATTATATTTCAAAAATGAACAAACTCATACAAAAAGAGATCGGATTTGGTGATCAGAGGTGAGGGGTTGGAGAGAGAAGATTGGAGAAAGACAGTCAAAAGGTATAAACTTGCAGTTATAAGATAAGTAAGTACTAGGTATGTAATGTACAACGAGATAAATATAATTAACACTGCTTTACATTATATATGAAAGTTGTTGAGAGTACATCCTAAAAGTTCTCTTCACAAGGGAAAAGATCTTCCTTTAATCTTGTATCTATATGAGATGATGGATGTTCACTAAACTTACTGTGAAAATATTCATGATGTATATAAGTCAAATCACTATGCTGTATACCTTAAACTTATACAGTGCCGATTATAAACTTACACAGTGTCAATTATATCTCAATAAAACTAGAAGAAAAAATGTGTTTAATATTGCTAAGAAAAAAGGATCAACATTCAAAATCAAGTAAGATCAGACAAACAGAGAAAGCCTCACCTCACTTCGAGTGACCACAATCCTGACCAGGGTGGAGTCATCTGTGCCGGCACCTTTCATAGAATGGTACAGCCTCTCAGCGAAGAAGGCAGGGCGGTTCAGGGCACACTGCACTGCAAGTGAGAGACGCTTCAGACGTGAAATGACTTGAAAAAGGTGTGCACACACCATCTATCACTTCTAGCTGCTTTTGATCATTTTCTACGTAATCATCTCAGAAATCTGAGGTGAGCTGAAGATATTCTCCCCTTGATTTTTCTCAGCCTCCACCTTTCTTTCCAGCAGCATCAGACAGGCTACCTTCAATTCTACAAGATTCCCTCTGGCCAAAAAATCCCATTTTCTCTCCATAGATGCAGTCATTAGCCTCTTAACATTTTCCCCCTTAAAGTGAGAAAATCTGTAGCAACTGTGCCTTGGTAATATCTTACTTAAAAGGAATAATGACTAAAATCTGAATTCTAGATGTCAAATATATCATTTGACTGAGAGAAGGATGTAAGATACACTCCAATATAAAAAAAGAAATCACAGATTTGAGCAAAGATTTGAGAATGATAATAAGAAATCTGACATGTTTTCTCTTAGGAAAATTAAATTAGCAAAGTCTCTTCCTGCAGATGGTAGAGATGTACTAACTATACATCATTACGTTAGCTACAATTACTATAGTAGTATTTGTAAGATATTCAATTGCTAATATCAATGTGTTACTAATAGTCTCTTTAGTTTTATATTCTCCATGAGAATGAAATTTCCATTTCATTAAACATCTGAATGTCAGGACACCAAAAACTGGGTTTTTAATTTCCAAATGGAAAAGGGTCTCATTGGGCTAAGTACTTGAAAGGTGTTTTGGAGAGCTCAAAATGACGCTTTGTGTGGTAGCACTCCGTAGTTCCTTAGGGCTTTCCTATTCACCTTAATGGAAATGCCACAATCTATCATATATTTTTGTATACTCCTCAAGAAGGGCATAGAGAATAAAGACCAAATAATTTCAAAACAATCCTATTTGATCACACCACCAACCATTCATAGAGAATTGCATATAAAAACAGAGGGTTAGCTTGGCCTCTGCCTAAGCAGATTCCAGGGAGGCTATATTAATAATCACCACTTAATGGGAACAACTATTCAAAGCCTCACTCATTTACAAACAAAACAAAGCAAAACACTAAAGTATCTTACAGATGGTCTTCAAACCACTTTCAACACTTCCAGAAAACTCACGGCCGACACTGCTTAACAAATCTCGATTAGCCACCTGTAAACAAAAAGTATAGTGGTTAAAATGTTTTCACACCTTAAAATAGAAGCCAAATCTTCAAAAGAAAAGCTCATACCCTGCAATAGGCCTCCATGGTAGCTTTCAGCTGAGGAAAGCTTCTTGTGGCAAGAATCATGTTAAAGCAAGATTCATCTGTCCCTAATTTCCCCTCACCAGCCTGATAGAGACGCTGAGCATCTTCCTGAGCCAGCTGGTGGTTAACATTCTGGTTCTCATCGCGATTTCCCTGCAAAAGAGGAAGGCAGGAATTAGAAGAAGGTGATACAAGTTCTATTAAAAAAAATAATAATTTTTTTCTGGGACTTCCTGGTGGTCTGGTGGTTAAGACTCCGACTTCCACTGCAGGGGACAGGTCCCCATGACAGGGACACGGGTTCGATCCCTGCTCAGGGAACAAAGATCCTGCATGCCATGTGACAAAAAAGTAAAATAAAATTGTAAAAGAAAAAAAAAAGTTTTTCCAATCTAGTCACTTCTGGATTTAAAGGGACAATTTACTAAAAATTAATGTATAAAGTTTGTCACACTTATCTTTCATTTCCAAAGAAACTATACTAGTGTAACTAGTACTTTATTACACTGCCAACTTTGGATTTTATATGACCATGGTTTAATGAGGTTATATTAAAATGAGAGGTTTTCAGGGCTTTGAGAGCTAAATTAAACCAGAAAAGGTTTCCATGAAAAATCACACACACGTTTTATTTTTGAAAGTGTGGAAAATTTTATTAACATTCACTTTAAAAAGCTTTCTCTTGGTACACCAAGAGAAAGGGGTTCTTAAAAAAGTTACTCTTCAGGGTTTGGTCCTTGGTTTAAAAGTTTTGGGGTTTTTGTTTTTGTTTTTATTCAATAAACATTTATTAACAGGTATTAAGAGACTAGGCATGATAGAAACCACAAGGACTGGAAGTGACTATGGCCACTCCATTCTTCCCATTAAGGAGATAAAAGATGCCTCCACAGTGGGATTAGGGTTATAACTGAGGTCTATGGGAATTAAGTGCAGGCTCAGAGCAGGGAATGACAAATGGCCCAGGAGAGTCCAAGAATGCTTCTCTGAGGAGGTGGCTTGAAGGGTGGTAATTGGGCCAGGAGAAACAGAATGGTGTGTGTTGAGACTGCAAAGTATGACACCTCCAGAGGCTGTGGCCACACACACACACTCGGGATCTAGCAAGTCCTGAACACTAACAATGCAGCCACTTCTATCCTCCGGGAGAAAGCCTTCTGCTACGAAAGGAATTTCATTTTTCACTTCTCTTGTGATAGGGTCTACTTCTATCGGTTCATGTTCTGAGCCAATAAGCACCGTCCCCTGTTCAGTTCGGAGAGAGAAGCACTGAGGTTTCCTGGAGGCTGGATATCCCTGAACTCCAGGGTCTGAAGTAACTTTAGATTTCTCATGATGAAGCGACTACTGAGCCACGCTGAGGACCTCCTCTAATAGGAGATATAAACTACCACTCAAATAAATTATGAGTCTGCTTAGCTGGGATTTAAGATCAATATGCATTATACTGAGTTCCTCTTTGTATTCATCCATATAACTATAAGGTATGGAGCACTTGCTTTGTACCAGGCTGTATTAGTCAGGGTTCTCCAGAGGAACAGAAACAACAGGATGTGCTAAGTGGTGGGGACACAAGAAAGACAGGGCCCCTCCCCTCAAGGAATTTAAGTCAAAGGAGGGAGTATATAATATGGAGGTTTCGTGAACGTCCTTTCATTCATCCAAGTGTAATCTTAATATACAAGTATTTATTATGAATGTATACATGAAAATGACATGTGAGCCTTTTAGAAGAAGTTATAAATAACTCAAGTACTGCTAGCCTGTACCAATTTATAGACCAAACTCTTCACTGGGAAGAAGAGAGGGAGGGCCTGGGCCTGAACAAGAGTAAAGCTTAGATGGGTAGTTGGTTTCTCTCAAAAATATCAATAGAAACACAAACCCAAACAAAGGAAAGGCTGCCCTCTGGAGTCTCAGTGTCTGTCTGAGCAACAAAATGGAGAGGTGTTCCTTGAAGGTGAGAAACTGTCTCCTGAAGAGCACTGGGCACAAGGCATGTGTAGAAGCATATTCTAAATGGGCTACTGAACACAGCACAGGCAAAGGAGCTCAGGAACAACTCCCCAGATGATTGCCTTTGGATTCAAGCACATAATACAGTCCCATTTTCCTAGGAAGCCACTCCCTGGAATAGGGACCTTTACTTTGAAAGATGGCTGGGCCTTGAACCCTGCATAAAGAAATATTCAGCACCTCATTAAAGTCTTAATAATCATTTTTTAGCATTAACTCTCTGGTCCTGATTTTCTTTTCATGCTAACCTACTCCCCTGCTCTGTTACTCTGTTGTGGGTAAATTCAATGTCCTCCCATCCATTTGCTTTCTTTTCTCATTTCCATACCCACGCACTTTGGCACACTGTCTTTTCTGCAACTACCTCCCTTTGCTGTGAAGAGCCTCTCCTCTACTTTTAGAATCTTCAAGACTGTCCAACCTGTGCACTAGCAGGATAGCCAACAACTCCTGATACTGAATCAGTGTGCTAGTATTTTGCCTCATCTCTTTCAAATATACCCTGATTATCTCATTCTAAGTGTATTTGTAGTATCATTCCAAATACCCTATTTGGAGAATTTTCTGCCACTTTTCCAGCACATTTGGGGAATCAGAACAAGGAGGGTACTAAGCACAGTACCCACAGTACTAAGTACTGTGAACGCTGAAACATTTTCTGCATTTCTGGCTCTCCTCACAGTCCTCACTCTTGTAGCACTTGCATGGCGGATCTACATACCTTCAGTTGATGGTCCGACTTAACTGGCAGTACAATGCTAAGCTCAAAAGTACAGATTCATCAGCATTCTAAGACACAGAGCCTCAAGTTGATTTCTGATTTCATACAACCTTAAAGAGGTTAATTTCTGATTCCTTACAAAGGCCAGATTTGCAGAAATAAATTTCAGTAGTGACTACAAAGAAACCTGTACAGTGGATTCTGCATTGTCCCTCCTAAAGATGTCAAGATTCCAAGGGGGCTAAATATTAAAAGGAATAAAGAATGGCCACTGGCAACAGGCAGTAAAAAATGTTCCCTCCACCAACACCCAAACTTTCATGCTATACTCACCTGGCACATGGATACAAGTAAACGTTCAAAATGCCCTGATGTATCTGACCTAATGTCCTTTTCAAGGTCTCGTCCAAATTCTGATTGATAACATCTGACAATTTCTCTGATTTCCTGATTTGTTCTTGTGCATAAAATTTCAATCAATACACGTTCCTGAGTTCCTACTCCCTATGTGAAGTGAAGAAAGGGAGAATCATACAACAAATCATGAAATTTCTGAAAGTAGTTAAATCTTACTGTTCCATCAAATATTTCTTTAGCCCCCAGACCTAAAAAGCTCTATATATTCAGATGATATAAAATAATGTACTGATTTAGCTGTCACTATAAATTCAAAACTGCCAAAATTTATGGGGCTTTACATTTGAAATAGGATAAAATACTCAAAGTAAATGCCATATACTACCTTCATTGCATTCTGTAAACTCCAGGCATCATAATACGTAGGTGGCATGAACAGGGCAAGGATCAGTTCTTCCATATTTCCACTTAACTCTGACTTAAGATCTTTGATTAAATCCTGTTAAATTACAAATACAAGCTAAGTATATGTGCTCTCCAAATTTTGTTTTGCTTAAATTTTTTAAGGACAATATGAAAAAATGGAATTGAATTGCTATATGAAAGCCTCAATTGCTGTTCTGAATATTATATACTAAGGAATAAATATTTATTTTAAGTTTATTACACTCAAGCAGATATATTTTACTCATTCTATCAATAAACACTTAATAATAAATTTATTATAGTTCCACCACCACACTAGGTACAAAATAAGAGGTATAGGAAACAAAGAATAATTCAAATTAACAAAATGATAAACAGATATTTACTTAGTATAAGAAACTGTTCTTACTCTATGAGGAAATAGAAATTGTCATCATCGTGTTCTTATTTGAAAAGATAAGATAAACATTTTTAAAAAGTTAATATAAAGCAGCCTGTACTCCAGCGTGAGATGAGTAAGTAGCACAGAAATAAGCTGAAATAGGAAAAGTTAAAGTGGGCTAGAGAGCTCAGAGAAAACTTTTAGTCCAGATCTTGAAGAATATGTAAAAATTAGCAGGCAAAGAGAAAGAAGAAAGGTATTTCAGGCAAGGAGAAAGAACACAAACAAGGAACAGAAAAGTGGTTCCCAGCCTTGGCTATATGCATTAAAATCATCTGCAGAATTTTTCCAAAAAAAAAAAACACAAACAACACTTATGTCAAGAATGAATACCCAGAGATTCTGCGTGTGTTTTTAAGTTTGAAAAGAGATTATGATACTCAGCTAAGATTGAGAATCAACAGTATAGAGGCAAGAATGAGCAAAGCTTGTTCAATGGAACAACAAGACAACCAATTTTGTTAGAGGGTCATGTTTTCAGAGATTAGTAAAACAAAGTTGTAACTACATGCTTGGATTATTACCTTGAATACCAAGCTAAAGAGTGTGGATTTGATTCTGCATGTTGGGAGGAGTTGCTGGAAACTTTTACGTAAGAAAATGGCATTGATATAGCAACAACAGGCAGTATCAACAGGCAGGACGGACTATGACGACAGAGGCTATAAATGAAATTTAGGCTACTGGAATATTTAGGTAAGAAGTAATAAAGGCTTGGACTTGAGTGGTGGAAAGAAAAAAAGGAGACAGAAGACACATTTTTAAAGAGCTCTTTTACAGATTAGATCAATAAGACATAGTCAATAACCAGTTGCTAGGACAAAGCAGTGCCTGGCATACAGTAGGCACTGAAACAATATTCACTGATTAATTGACAAAGAAGAGTGTGGAATCAAAGAAGACTCCAAGGCAGGCTAGAGGAATAGTATTTTTATTAATAAGAAGTCAAGAGAAAAGGTGGCTGTGGGTAAGGAAAATAGGCTGGGAATTTAGTTTTAATTCAAAGGTGCTGTATGAGAAAATTCAGGACAACAAAGCACAGACCACATGTGAACTAAAGAAATTCATAATGTGGAAAATACTTTTGCGAGAAAAGTGAGTCTGATGTTGAACCCTAAGAGAAACTAGAGTTTGTGTCACTTAATCAGCCTTAAGACTAAGGAAGTGGATTTTGGGTTGGGCAGGCAAAGTAGAAAAGATGAGGTGGGACCAGCCAGTGGAACTCTACTTCCATTCTGAGAAAAGTAAACTGGATTCAGAGGATATCGGAAAATGTTTAGGATTCCTATCTAAATGGCAAACCAATGCTACCCAGTCTTGCCCTTTATATTTGAGAAACGATGACACCTTTCAGCCACAGAATCTTGCTGGATTTAGTCACTGATCATCCACTCAACAAATATTTAAGTGGCTATCTGTTAGTGTTCCTGTACTTGGTACTATAAATACAAAGATGAATATGACATGGTTTGCCTGATGGGAGCTCACAGTTTTGGGGAGCGGGCAGTGACGTTAGTTACAGCAGAGGTTTTACAAAGTGCTATGGGACCACAGTGGAAGAAGCAGCCAAATTATGCCCAGAGCAATGAGAGAAACTTCACAAAGTAGCTTAATCAAGACAAATCCTGGAGAATTTGTTTGCCATGCAGGAAAAAAGGAAACGTTGTTCCAGGACAAGAGAACAACATATACCAAACACAGAAGTATGTGTGCAGGGAATGGCAAGAAGTTCTATGAAGTCATAATACAAGATATGTTTAGAGGGAGGAAGAGGAGTGAAAGATGATACCAGGGACCAAAAATAAGCAAGGGCTACATAAGAAGTCCTTGAATCCAACTGTAAGGAGCAGACTGAGAACCAAGCTACTGATCAGGATTGTGGTCATAATCTACTTTTTACTGAACATGTGTCACCTACCAGACATAGTAAATAGGTATGACTGTGAGATCAAGGACTACTCTAGAATTGGAAAGCCTTCTAAGAGAAATAAATATTGATGGGACTTCCCTGGTGGCGCAGTGGTTAAGAATCCGCCTGCCAATGCAGAGGACACAGGTTCGAGCCCTGGTCCAGGAGGATCCCACATGCCGTGAAGCAACCAAGCCCGTGCACCACAACTACCAAGCCTGCGCTCTAGAGCCCACGAGCCACAACTACTAAAGCCCGTGTACCTAAAGCCCATGCTCTGCAACACGAGAAGCCACCACAATGAGAAGCCCACGTGCCACAAAGAAGACCCAGCGCAGCCACAGATAAATAAATAAATTTATTTAAGAAAAAAGAAAGAAAGAAATATTGAATACACCTCTCCTGGGGTCTCTGAAATCTAGTTGTCTCTTCTTTGTACTCACCAGTACAAGTAAAAAGATAGTAACCAACCTGACAGAATGCAGGGCGTAAGGCCACTGTTCATGCTCACTCCTGAAAAGGAAACAAAACATACCTTGCCATACATGGTCTTAAAAGCTGCTTTAATTTTTTGCCTTTGATCATTGGAACGATTGGCCACAACGTCTACAATTGCCTGTTCGTCTGTACCTGAAAGAACCATACATGTCTAAGTAAGGATGAGGTCTGTGTGGGGTGCTCCTTGATGACATCTTTTAGATGCTTACAAGGTGTCTGGTGCCAGATTAAATTGAGGGATGTGCACACAGGCTCACATATAAACTTGGTTTATGATATAAAGCTTATTTTTACTCTACAATCACTTGAATTTGATTGTAAATGAGACAAAAATATGTTTTCCTCACCAAAACCCTTCATTGCTTTACGAAGAATTTCTGCATCTCTCATGGCATCGAAGTTGGCAGCAGGTTGGATTGTTCCTTGAGTTCCCTGAGTCATCGAAGCAGGCTGAGAACAAGAGGCATAAAATCCAAATCAGTTATTGTGGTAATCATTTCACAATACATACATATACCAAATCAACATGTTGTATACCTAAAACTAATACAGTGTTATATTTCAATTGGGTCTCAAAAAACTGGAAGAAAAATAATATGAAAAAATGTTCAACATCTTATTAAAAAAAATACTAACTTAAAAAAAAAAGCCAACTCCGGTTTCTCTGCTTACAGGAAGACAACTTAAGACTTCTCCGATTATGGGACTTCCCAGGTGGCGAAGTGGATAAGACTCCACACTCCCAATGCAGGGGGCCCGGGTTTGATCCATCATCAGGGAACTAGATCCCACATGCATGCTGCAACTAAGAGTTTGAATGCCACAACTAAGGAGCCCACCTGCCGCAACTAAGGAGCCCATGTGCTACAACTAAGGAGCCAGTGAGCTGAAACTAAGAAGCCTGCCTTCTGCAACTAAGACCTGGTGTGACAAAATAAATAAATAAATATTGGGGGGGAAAAAAAAGACTTCTCTGATCATCACTCTTAGGCAAGGAAGCCAGTACTTAGGTTTTAGGATAAGGATATTTATTTTCATGGCTCATTCTGGAACAGACAGAGACTATCTTTCTCCCACCAAAAGACAGCCAGACACCAAACTTTCAGGAAACAAGAGAGTCAAGCTTGTGAAGATAGTCACAATCTTTCCATGCCTTGGTTTCCTTCTTGGTAGAACAGGAGGGCAAAAAAGAGATTGATCCCTGGATAGTGCGAGTGGCAGTGTTTTATTTAAAGAATATAATAATGGCTTTAGTGAGGTAGAGCCAGACTTGCCCAATGAGATTTCAAACAAGCAATATACTTTTGGTAATAGCTCTTCATTTCCTGTACGGGCCCTGATTATTAGACATAAAACATTTTATAATAAGAAAAGCATGAAAATGAAATTGATGACTACAGACTCTGGGAGTTACAATATTCTTCATCGATTTTATAAGGAAATAAACCAGAAAGCAAAACAAGGACTATATGTTTTTAAATACAAATCTATAAAGAAATTTAAAAATCACCATATGACAAAGACCACAGTACTAAGTGTTTCAGGCAAGAATCATCAATGGATGCTAAAATCAGTGGGTAAAAGTATAATGAGAACCAAGATATTTGCATACTTTGTAACATTACAGCAGAAAACCTAGCAGACATCATCTGAAGCAAATGATCAAAACCAATTATCACCAGGAATGGGGTAAATCAACAACTAGTGCCTCCTGATATGATTCACTAGGGACACGACATCATTTCTGTGGTATTCCTGCCAAAATGGCATAACCTAGATTTAATCAGGGGGACTTATCAGACAAACACAAATTAAGGAATATTTTACAAAATAACTGGTAGTATTCTTCCAATGTATCAAGGTGATTAACAACAAAGACTGAAGAATTATTTCATATTAAAGGAAACTTAAGAGACATGACAACAAATGCAATGTTTCATCCTGGATTTGATCCTGAACCAGAAGGACATTACTGGGACAAGTGATGAAGTCTAAAGGTTGGGTAATAGTATTATAAAACTGTTATTTCCTGTACTGTATTTATGTAAGAATCTGAGTAAACTGTATGTATACAGGAATTCTGTACACAATTTTTACAACTTTTTTATAAGTCTGAAATTATTACAAAATTAAGTTTAAAAAAGTTTAAATACAAAGCTATGAAACAATTCATTAGTTTTCTTAAAATATTCGAATCAGGGTTTAAGAGAGATGGGATACAGCAAGATGATATCCCTTCACATTTTTTTTTTTAATTTATTTATTTTTGGCTGTGTTGGGTCTTCGTTGCTGCACACGGGCTTTCTCTAGTTGCAGCGAGCAGGGGCTACTCTTCGTTGCGGTGCGCAGGCTTCTCACTGCGGTGACTTCTATTGTTAATGGAGCATGGGCTCTAGATGCGTGGGCTTCAGCAGTTGTGGCACGCGGGCTCAGTAGTAGTGGCTCACGGGCTCTAGAGCGCAGGCTCAGTAGTTGCGGCGCACAGGCTTGGTTGCTCTGTGGCATGTGGGATCCTCCCGGACCAGGGCTCAAACCCGTGTTCCCTGCATTGGCAGGTGGATTCTTAACCACTGCGTCACCAGGGAAGTCCCCCCATCACATTTTTTAAAATTTAATTTTAATAATATATTTTATTTAACCAAGTATCTCTAAAATATCATTTAAAGATGCAATCAACATCATTTCAAAACATAAAATGATTCAGTTGCTTTCTAGGCAACTGAAACGGTATTTCGAGTTATACCCATTGAATACAGCAACAGCAATATGCCAACCAATATGCCCCTTTGTAGGGGCAAAGTGATTGGGGAGAAGGAGACCAGACCCTTCGACAAACATTTTTATGGTCAGTAATTCCTCCCACTCATCTCTACTCTCACGCCAACATTTTCTTCTACCAATAAGCCCTAACAATCATCCTTCAGTAGTTTCTAAGCCAGGAATGTAAGCAGAGAACTAACAAGAAATATTTGTATATTGGTTTTAAGGAAAAACTAAAATTATTCTACTTGTAGCAAATATTCAAGCAGAAAAAATTTTTCAACATATTGCCTTTACATGAGGCTTAATGTATCAAGCACTGATGAAAGTTTTCTTTGATGTAACCACTGTCACTAAAATCCTAAGCAGGGCAGAAGCTTCTGTTTATAATACACTGAACTAGACAGTAAGAGAAACTAACCCTCATCATGCACTATTTGACGACTATCATTTTCTGTCATCCTCTTGTTTCTAAAAACGAACAACCACCAAAAGACTTATTCCATTTTTCATCTAGAGGGAAAAATGGTTTTGTTTTATTCTTTGTTGAAAGTCTAAGTTTGAAGTGAATCTTCATCAAGAATACTATCATTCTGCAGGCATTATACTGAACTCAAAGAAATCAGGGTCTATATTCTTGAGGTCAAAACTCTAACTACAGAGGATTTCTCAGTACAGCAAAGCCCATACTATCTGCCACCAAAAGTGCCACCCTTTGCCTTCCATTTCATTCCGATCTTCCTGCTGAAAAACTGCCATAGAATTAGAATTGGGTCAATCAGGAGAGGTCACCTGGCCCCAAGACAAAAACTTTCTTTACATCTTCCTATACACACACACACACACACACACACATACACACACACCAACTTCTATCAGGGGATTTTCAGTGACAGGGAGCTCACCCCTCACAAGGTAGTCTATTTCACTTCCATCTATTCCACTTTCCATCTCCCAAAATCTACTGCTCTGTAACTTCCTGGTTTCAATTTAGGGTCGTAATTGTTATGCAAGATAAGCTGCATGTGTATGTGTGTTTTACTTTTAGTGTTTTTATGTTTAAAAATCTTTTATATTCAGTCATAAAATGATGTCTTTAAAAGCAAATGCATGCTTAAACTAAACTAAAATAAAAATTCTCATAACAAATGATTAGAATAACTACAGATTTATAATATGATTAATAATCAACAATTTTTTTAAAAAAGGATTGAAAGCAATTTACTATGGGCTTTGGAGGAATATCATTTACTGTATCAGCAAAGTAGCACTGTATAACAGAGACCACTGGTCTGAGAGGCAGAAGAGCTAGGATCTAGTCTCAGCTTTGACTTTCACTAGCTGTGTGGCCTCTCTGGAGCTCAAAAATTCCTCAAATCTGGAAAGGAAGCCAGAAAATGGCTAAGTTTTTTTCTTCCAATTCTGTAACCCCTTACCAATCCCAGCCTAAAAAAAGCTTTAAAATGCTAGATCTTTATGAATAGACAATATGAAATGAGAAAATCAAGATAAGGTAAACATAAAACTGCTTATGTTCCTATTAACTTGCATAGGATATAAAAGAATTAACAAGTCAATTAAAGAATAAAACTTAATATTAAAATAAGGAGCTATATTGAGATAGGGCAAAGATTTGATATACGGGAGACCTTCTGAGACTCCTGAAAAATCAATTTAACAGACATTAATTGACTACTGTATTTAAACCCCTGCCAAGCACTACAGGGACATAAAGATAAAAACAGATACAATGAGCCCTCAAGGAAGTGGTGAGAGACAAATACAGGAGAAATTAGAAACAAATGAAGGCATATATAGGAGATCTAGTGATTAGTGAACATTAAAAAACCTTACTTCACTGCTATAATCCACAGAAACAGGAGAGAAAACAGGATAGGAAGGTAAGGATTCTGTATTGATCTGAAAGAAGAGTGGAAAGTTATAAAGGTAAAAAAGGAAAACAAAAACATACTTCATAAAACACTGCCAGAAATATCAACCACCCAGTAAGTTCATAGTTATACTGCCAGCAAGGGAGGAGGAAAAAGAACTAAAACCAACGCCAAGAGTCTAAGTGAATCACTATGAAAAAGAGTATGGGTGTCATCACCTGTGAGAAGGGACCTATGTTTGTCTTATTAAAGTCATCAGGACAGTACTTAAAAGCAGGTGGACCAAAGAGCATGGAGTCTAACAGAAGCAAAGATTAAAGTCTTAAGTGAACTGTTTTAGACCATCTCCTCTGCTTCATGGAAACCTCTAATGTTAGCAAAGGAGTAGTGCCCTTCTTTAGCATTATCCAGTTACCCAGACTAAATTTAAAAGGTAGGAAAAAAAAAAAAATACCTGACTAGGGTAAGGAGATTGTCCTCCAGGGTACTGAGAAGGCATCGGTCCCCCAGGAAAACCACCTACATATTAAGAAAAAATACAGCAATCAGGTCTTAACTGATTTAATTTTTCAAAACAGCACTGATTTATTATGAATATGGAAACATATGAGAATATTCACACTATTCACTAGGATAATTTTTAAGTTTTATAATTTACTGAATCAAAAACCAACTTTGGTCACAAGGACCTTTTAAAATATTCCATGTCCTAATTTCTTTAAAATAATTTAACATAATTTCTTTATAAACAATACTCTAAAAAAAGAACAAAACACTTGAACCAGATTAAATTCTGATTCCATCTGGAAAGGATGACAGGACATAGTTCTGGGGGTTGTTTCCTTTGTGCTATACTAATGAGCAGAAAAGTTCCTGAAGGTTTTGCTTTTTGGCTTCAGGACAGGTAATTTTTTTTTGATTGAAAACATAGGTCCTTATTACCATCTTGCTGATTAAACTTTTTCATCAAATTAATACACTTCATGAAACCATATACTACCTAAGAAGTATTTAGTATAAACGTTTACTAAAGACGATCCCAAACATAAACTACTAAGTTCCTTCAACAGCAACTGCAAGATTCAAAATATCAAGGTACTGTTTTTCTCTGGACAGTTAGTACATACCAGGTAGTGGGACCTGGGATGGGCCCCCACCATAAGACTGTGAGGGTGCCTGTGGATAGCCAGAAAAGCCTGCTCCACTTGGTGGGGCTCCAAATCCTTGGCCTGGAAGAAGAACAAGAGAAAAAAAGAAACAAACTACAGTGACAGTTCTCATGATTGAAGTGAAAACTTTAGAAACAGTAGAAGAAAATATACTATTAATGCTATAGCAGTAGTCCCTTTTGGTCTAAATTCAATTTCTCAACAAATCCTTCCCCATTAAAAAATAAATTTAAAAAAAAGGTTACTTCATTCATCTGCCTTAATAACTTATAATACAAAAGTGCTAAGATTTTTGTTTGTTTGTTTGGTTGGTTTGGTTTTTTACATACTGTGGACAAAGCTGTCCTAAGGTCACAATCATGCCAAATGAAATATCTTAATCAGTTCTTAAGATTACAAATTATCAACCAAACCATTATATATTGGTCCTTTATTACCATGAGATTTATTCTAATTCCTTTCTCAACAGAATTTTGGAGACTGCTCCCAGCTTTCATGCCTCCTTAGAACCTTTATCCTTCTATCTTGCCAGCTAGGTCCTTACTGTCTAAGGTAGAAAGTAGGCTAAGAGCAACTCTGACCTCGTACAAAACAAGAAGGAACCGAGAGGATTAAAGAGAGAAGAAAAAAAATGCTATACTAATTCCACAACCCAGGACTCACCTCCAGGATAGGATGGAGCTCCCCCTGGCTGTGGGGCACTGGGATAGCCTCCAGGGGCAGGGTAGCCTCCAGCTCCTGGGTAGCCTCCAGCTCCTGGGTAGCCACTACTTGGTGTTGGTGGGTAGGCACCTCCTCCCACTGGAGGAAAGCCACTAGGATAAGAATACTGACCAGGAGGAGGAAAAGATGACTCCTGACCCGCAGGCTGAAAAACCAGAAAAATTTTCAAATGAATGTGATCACCGAGAAATAGAACCTAGCTAAGGAAACAAACAAAGATAACCGTTAAGGTCTAGCTTATTCTTTTACATATTAAAAAGCCCATTAGAAGTCCTGGTATCTCATACTAGTTTATCAGTATACTAGTTTTTCAGGACACTTGTTTGTCAGAATTCAGTTATATATAAATCTACCTGTGTTAGGCAAGAAGGGTCTGTTTCTCTATTTGGGAGTAAGAACCAGGCTCTTTCCAAACCTCAAGCCTTCAGAAACAACTAGCAAAGCTCATTAGTTCCTTCATTTTCCTAGCACCTGGAAATAATAGGAAGATTTGCCTCTCTACCCTAAAGAGAAGAATTCATGGCTTTCTTGCAACACATCTGGACCTGTGCATAACAGGGGGGAAAAAAAAATAAGGTGACCTGAGTCATACACTGGGTGTGACATTTTGGACCTCAGTTCAGATCACACAATGTCTAAGTATGGAGAGACTGTTACATGTTCACTAAACTTTTTCCCAGGCCACAAAACTAGACTACATTTCCCAGGACCCCGTTACAGTTAAATAGGACCATATGACTGAATACTGGTAAACGAATGTGGACAGAAGTAACATACACGACTTCCAGCCTGGTCCCCTTAACTTTCTGCCCAATCCTCTAAGCTCTCTCTTCCCCTCTCTTTTCCTTCATCTGCCAGCTGGAAGCAGAAGATCCAGTGGAGGACTCCAAGGCAACAGAGGATGGAAGGAGCCTGGGAACCCTCAAGACGACATGGAACAAAGCCTCCTAGCTCCCCACCACACCCTTCCCCCGGCCACCCCCACCACTGACTTCCAGGAGACTGAAGTAAGCAAGTAATAAGTTTTTATTGCTTTAAGTCATTGGGATGTTAGGGTTGTCTGTTTTAACAATTAGCTGATATTGACTGAAATGGTGGTCAGAGTCCAGTTTAGTACATAGGGACCTGGGAACATATTCATAATTCTCATCTCTTCAATGATAAATTCGGGAGAGCTATATATTCACTTTACATAAGAATATACACATAAGAATATACATTAATCTGTATAGGCCCCTCTTTCTATTCTCCCAGAGTTAGAAAGAAGCCCTGCATACTTATGAGCATAAAATTGAAACACAATTCTTACTTATGCCTCAGCTATGAGGTTAGTCCTCAGAATAGTATAGACATCAACAAGGCAGAACTTGGTAGCACATTTATAACATGCACTCCAAATACTAAAAGTCTCAGAAGTACTAATCCAGGGACCTCTAATCCAATGCAATTTGTTACCTATGAGTCAAGCTCCTCTTAAGTTTTTTTTTTTTTAAAGATGTTGGGGGTAGGAGTTTATTAATTAATTTATTTATTTTTGCTGTGTTGGGTCTTCGTTTCTGTGCGAGGGCTTTCTCTTAAGCCCCCTCTTAAGTTATTTTAAATCTTCTAACACAAAGATTAAAAACCAGTAACTCAGGACTTCCCTGGTGGCACAGTGGTTAAGAATCCGCCTGCCAATGCAGGGGACACGGGTTCGATCCCTGGTCCGGGGAGATCCCACATGCCGCTGAGCAACTAAGCCCGTGCACCACAACTACTGAAGTTGGCGTGCCTAGAGCCCGCACTCCGCAGCAAAAGAAGCCACCATAATGAGAAGCCCACGCACCACAACAAAGAGTAGCCCCCGATCTCTGCAACTAGAGAAAGCCCACGCACAGCAACGAAGACCCAACGCAGCCAAAAATAAATAAATACTTAAAAACAACAACAACAACAAAAAACCCCAGTGACTCAGGATCAATTTAGCTTACCTACATGTTGTACTGAATCATACAGCATTTAACATTTTAAAATATTCATTTCCCAATTTTAACAATTGGGCAATTTCACATAAAATCCAGATTGTTGGCTTTACTTGAAGATATGGAATTATCCAGCAACACTGGGTCAGCCTCCCTGCATGGACACATGCGGCTTAACCTGACTAACTGCTGCCTTTCCACAGGTGAGCCAAGTCCCTGTAGTTCCCCACAACACCTGCCTTCACTCATGAACTCTACTCAGTACTTCTGGCCATTTGAATTTATGACCCCTGCTCTAGCATATTTGTAAGAACTGTCATGGGCTGGCTAGTTCTATACAAGATCTGTGCCAAGGACATGAGCTATTTTAGTATCATAAGTGGCAATACTTACAGGATATCCAGGGAAAGCTGGGTAGCCTGTGGGGGGATAGCCCGGGTACGACATTCTGTAACAACAATAAAAAATGTCTTCTGTAATTTCCTATAAGGATCAAGGCCTTTGAAGATATATTTTGTCATAGGGTTTAATCAAAACACACCTTCTGTCAAAAGAGTCTAGCAGGCAGACTGATTCAGTAGTTCTGAGATGGGGCCCAAGATTCTGTATTCCTAACTAAGCTTCCAGGTGATGCTATTGCTGCTGGTCTGTGAATGATATTTTGATACCAGAATATTTTGGCATTTCTGAATCTACCACCTAATTTGCCAAATTTTTCAATATGTGTTTTGGCTCGTCTCCCCAATACAGCTATAAATGATTTGTATTTCTTTTTTATCAAGACCCCAAACAATGACATATACACACTATTATATATAAAACAGATAACTAATAAGGAGCTACTTTATAACACAGGAAACTCTACTCAATACTCTGTAATGGCCTGTATGAGAAAAGAATCTAAAAAAGCGTCAATATATGTATATGTATATGTATAACTGATTCACTTTGCCATACACCTGAAATTAACACAACATTGTAAATCAACTATACTCCAATAAAAAAATTTTTTAATAAAGGACCCCAAACAAATCCAGTTCAACACTTACAAAAGCCCACTATTTAATAAGCACTGTCCTAGGTGCTGATACAGAGATGGGGGGGGAGGAAAATGAGAAAATAAATTTAAGTTATTATA
The DNA here is from genome assembly GCF_039906515.1 of Pseudorca crassidens. Lineage (NCBI taxonomy): Eukaryota > Metazoa > Chordata > Mammalia > Artiodactyla > Delphinidae > Pseudorca > Pseudorca crassidens. The sequence goes on along the minus strand of NC_090311.1, from coordinate 59,231,970 downwards.
GTGCTCCTTATGACATAAGCACAGTATAGAAGCTAAAAACTTGCTAAATTGAGAATGAATGGGCATATATTTAGTCGAAGTTGAAAGAAAATAAGAAAACTGATCCAGTCAGTTTTAAAACAGTCATTTGGAATCCAAAGACCTGGATGCAAAGGACGTTAAATCATTTTTTGCTGTCTTCTTCCCCAAGCCCAGCTGATAAAAAAAAAAGGAGTAAAGGAGAAACAATATCACCCAAGAACAGTCAGATGGACCAAGGGTAAAAGAGGTCAGGGTCAAAATAAAGTGAAGAAGTCTGAAAATAATTTATGGGAGAAATTAATAATTATTTTATTTATTATTGTTTTTTTTTTCCAGTACACGGGTCTCTCACTGTTGTGGCCTCTCCCGTTGCGGAGCACAAGCTCTGGACGCACAGACTCAGCGGCCATGGCTCACGGGCCCAGCCACTCCACGGCATGTGGGATCCTCCCGGACCGGGGCACGAACCCGTGTACCCTGCATTGGCAGGCGGACTCTCAACCACTGCGCCACCAGGGAAGCCCAATAATAATTTTAAAGGCAACAAGTTTTATAGCACCAAAGACTACAAAAACAATTTAAATTTCTAAATCTCAGGAACTGTTCCAGTGACAAAGTCCTATTTCTACAGCCTTTAGCTACTACATTAAATCTTACCTTTAAAGGCACTAGAGGAATTACGTCAACAAGAGTTTCTGAACAGAATGAAGATAAAGACTATCCGTACATGAGAAAACTTAAAGCAACTTTAAGAAAATGAATCTGGGTACATTTTGAAGTATAATTATATAAAGGACTAGAATGCAATTCTATTTCCAGGATGTACCTCATAAAAATACTTACACAAATGCAAAATTATATACGTTCAAAGCTATTCATTACACACTATTTGTAACAGAAAAAGGTTGGGAATTCCCTGGCAGTTCAGTGGAGAGGACTCAGTGCTTTCACTGCCATGGGCTGGGTTCAATCCCTGGTCAGGGAACTAAGATTCCGCAGGCCAAGTGGCACGGTTAAAAACAATCTAAAAGTCCATTAATAAGGAACAGGTAAAACAGATTATGGATAGCCATACAATGAAGTGTTAGGCAACTATTAAAAATGAGCAGCTCTCTTTTTACTCATATGTGAAACCACTCTAAGTCATATTAAGTGGGAAAAAAGCAAGATGAAAAACTACATAATTTGCAACCAAATGTGTAAAAATTACATTTATTTGCTTGTATATAGAGAGAATATCCCTGAAAGTATACTCAAGAAAGTAGGAAACAGTACTCCACTGCTGCCTCTGGAGAGGAGAGCTGGGGCATAACAAGGAGATTTTTCAATGTACTAAAAAAAAGTGCTAAGTGTCCTTTTGGAATTATGCATGTATCATCTATTCAAAACGCAGATTGAAAAAGCTTTTGTAAAAAGCTGAAACAAACCCGAGTTTGGTGACTCAACAAACTACTCAACTTTGCCCAAGGAATAATCAGACTATACCAGTGAACCAGAACTTTTATTTCCTTTTCAACATCCTCCGTCAGCAACTACTTTTAAAAGACTAGAAAAGCATTCTTGGTTTTCCAAACCATCTCCACCCAGTGAGTCAACTACTAAAAGGGGTGGGTCTCACTATTCAAGTCTCAGAGATGGCATGAAGCCCAGGAACACAGGAGGCAGCTGTTGCAAATTTATGAAACAAATACAAAATAGAAAGGGTGTATGAAGATGGCCAACAGCAGATACTACAATTTTCCAAAACCTGCCTCTTGATTGGGAAAGACCATTTAAATCTGTCAGCAAGGGCCCTTCAATAAAGAATTGGAGGCACGACTAGGCTCTGCATGGACAGGGTAGGCAGTCACCACCAGTGAGGACTGAAAGGAGGCTTCACTTTGCAGTGGTCAAAATTCTCTCTTCTACCTCCCTATCTAGTACTTGAACACCTTCCCTGCCTGATAGGTAACTCATTACACTCATTATCTAATTAGGACAGATTATCAGATCAGCTCCCCACCAGCTGGCAGAAATTAGAGAGTTTAAAGGCAGTTGGACGACTTCTTTTCATTTCTGTCACTTTATGGTAGACATCAGCCATCTCCTGTAGAATTGTTCACACAGGTTGGGCTCAAATCAGCACACGTTTGCTGCTGCTAAGGTACTAGGAATCTAATCTGGAATGCCACTTCCCTGAATAGTTTCCAAGAATTATAAACCTGAACCAGTGTACAGTTTTAGGCTTCCGCATTCTGTCCTAGGTTCACTAAGCAAGTACAAACGTCCCAAGTTTCCCTAAATTTGCTGTGTCACCAGGAAGTCTAGTCACCAGCCGGACTTAGCTTTCGGTGCTGCTCACCGGTTTTCCTACTCAGCCCTCCGTGGGGTCGCTTCAGCAGGGCCATCCTCTGGCCTCAACCCCTCCACCTGTGGTCCACCTGCCTGCGCGGGAGGCCCCTTGGGCAGTGAGCTCCCTCGGACCTCCGGACAGCCAAGGGGCACAGACGACCGGCGAACAGGACTTCCCGTTGCCCGGCCGCCTCGCCGATCCCGCCCTAATGCGCCCCCGCCCGAACGCCCCCACCAGGCAGCCCGGGTACCAAAACGCGCACACCGAGTCGCTGGCCACTCCCGGGGCCCACAGGCTCCTCCAGCGCCCCCCTGCTCGGGGACACACGCGGGGCCCCGCCCTCTCCCGGCTGGCAGGCCTCAGAGCAGGCCGGGGCGAGGCGACCGAGGGGGACGAGGGATGGCAACGGTAGGGTACGCCGTTCCTCACCTGACCCGGTGGAGCAGCGTCTCGTCCCAAACTGATCTCGGGCAAGATGGAGCCGGGGGCGGGCCCGGGAAGGGCGGGGCGCCGAGGGCCGCCGCCCGAGGCCGTTAGGATCGCAGGGGGCGGTGCCGACAGGGCCAGTCCAGGCGGCTGTCGGTGCCGCTGCTCCGGCTTTCCCTTCCGCCCCGCCTCGCCGCCCCACCTGCGAGAAGACGCTCTCTTCGGGTGCACCAGCCAGTTTTATCACAGTTCCTTCTGGGCTCTCTCAAGCCATTTGGGAAGTTGAAGCCGTCCTGAGGAATCCCGAAGCCCCTTCAGTGGTGGGCGGCAAAGAAGGGCTCGAAACTGGGAGGCCAGGGGCAGCCTCTCCGCCTGATGTGCCGTCCTCCCTATCTTCTGAGGACAAAGACGGTGTCTTTTATTAGTCCCTTGTGAATTGAATTAATATTTATGAGGCTCCTAGATAGTGGGAACAGGAGATGCACTAATCAAAACCACTCCAGAAGGGAGTTGTTAGGTGATTCCAGGCTCCCCTCACACTAGAGCCCTACCATTAAACATTTGAGGCAATTTCAAGGGCCCAGACCAGTATCTTAAACTCATTAAGAAAGTTTATATTCCAGAGCAAAGAACCAGTTGGCTACCTTTTACAGTGGTTCTCAAACTGTGGTCCCCAGACTGGCAGCCACCACATTACCTGGTAACTTGTTAGAAATGCAACTCATTGGGCTCCACCTTAGACCTAATGAATTAAATTCTAGAGATGAAGCCCAGCAATCTGTTTTAACAAGCCCTCCACGTGGTTCTATGCACACTAAAGTTTGAGAACTATTAACCTATTACTCCACATGCTTTTCTACCCAAAACCTTCCTCATGGGGGTGGGATAGGGTGGATTAAATTTTTAAGTGGCAAAAGCAAGATATACATGGCCCTAAAACAGGAGTGAAGTGGAAGGTACTTGAGAAAGGTCACTGCCAAATTTAAACAAAACTGCACAACACTCTGGATACCCAGCATTAATTCCCCAGCTCTCACCAATCGGTCTGGAAAATTTTGGGCCTTTCTGTCCAATCTGCCTGGAGACCTCTGGAATTTAAGCATTCCCTAAGAAGCCTGTCCTTACTCCTTTGCTCTATATTACTACCTAGGTGATCTCATCCCCACCCTTCCCTCTGCCTTAACTATCAGCTTGAGAGGTTATTTTCCAAACCTCCTATTTCCTGCCCACTTTCCTGAGCTATAGGCCCAAATATCCGATAGTCTATTCAGGTAGATACCACTAGATTTCCCACTTCATCCTTTCAATTTGTCCTTCTTTCTTGACATACAAGGACCTCCAGGGCCAGAGACCCTTTCCTCATGCTGCCTCTGCCTAGAAAGCACTGCCTGCCTTTTAACAATTATGAATCTATTAAGACTCAATTCAAAGATCACCCATCTCCTTCCTGCCTCAAGAAGCTTTTCCTGACCTTCTTTTCTTTACCTTCCCTTGGGTAGACTCCCTTTTTTGCACCCAAGAAAACCTTTTATAGATGTCTGCTGTGATACATTTAACAGTAGTCATGGGCTTCCCTGGTGGCGCAGTGGTTAAGAATCTGCCTGTCAATGCAGGGGTTCGATCCCTGGTCCGGGAAGATTCCACATGCCACGTAACAACTAAGCCCGTGTGCCACAACTACTGAGCCTGCACTCTAGAGCCTGCAAGTCACAACTACTGAGCCCACGGGCCTAGAGCCCGTGCTCCGCAACAAGAGAAGCCACCGCAATGAGAAATCTGCGCACTGCAACAGAGTAGCCCCCACTCACCGCAACCAGAGAAAGCCTGCGCGCAGCAACAAAGACCCAACGCAGCCAAAAAAAAAACAAAACCCAGTAGTCATAGCACATGAGTATTTAACTTGCCTGTATTCAACCACATGAACTTAGCAAAAACAAAACACCTCTGAAGGTCATCATATGCTCCAGAGTTCACATAAAATAGGAGACATTATGCTTCTCCTAATGTGAATATTGCACTGTGTTTAAACACACATACCGGACTTCCCTGGTGGTCCAGTGATTGAGACTGTGCTTCCAATGCAGGGGAGCGTGGGTTCAATCCCTGGTCAGGGAAGTTCTGCATGCCAAGCAGTGTGGCAGCAAAAAAAAAAAAAAAAAAAAATATATATATATATATATATATAAAATTAAAATAAACACACCTACGTTTTGTACAGACAGAGCAGTAATTTTGTCCCCAAAGGGACATTTGGCAATGTCTGGAGACGTTTTTGGTTGTCACAACTAGGGAGGAGGGTTTTACTAGTATCAATGGGGAGAGGCCAGGGATGTTACTAAACATTCTACAATGCACTGCACATCCCCCTACAACAAAGAATTATTCAGCCTGAAATGTCAGTAATACTGAGGTTAAGAAACTCTGAGTTAGACTAATCTTCCTAAATAACGGATTTGGTCATGTAATTCCCTGATTAAACTCCTCCACTAGCTTCCCACTGGAACCAGAATAAAATCCAAACTCCTGGCCATGGTCTATTAAGCCCCACATAATCTGGCTACTGCCTACCTCTCTGATCTCATCCCTCTTCACCTTCCTTCTCAAGCACCAAACTCTGGTCAAAATGGCCTTCTGTCTAAACATACCAAGCTTGTGACCAAACACACCAGAGATTCCCAGGATCTTTACACTTGTTATTGCTCCTATTTGCAATGTTCTCTATTGCATGTTACATCTCAAATGTCATCCATCTCCTCAGAGAGGTATGTATTCCCTGAACATTGTAGCATTAGTAGCCCCACTGTCACTAACACCACTACCAGTTATACACACTAATCACCCTATTTAATTTTCTTTGTAGCACTTAAAAGCATATAAAATTCTGTATTTACTGTTTGTCATCTCCCCCTGCTGCCCTCGGAATGTACACTCCTTGAGAACAGGGATATCTCTAGAGTCTAGAAATAAAATGTTCAGTAAATACTTGGTTGACTACAACAGGGCCTCCCAGACTCAAGCCAATTATTTCATCCAGTGATCAACTAAATAAACAGAGGTCTGTTTCCAATAGTGGAGGAAATAATTGGCTCTGATAGACTTGTTGAGATAAGGATATGTTGGAATCCACAATGGAGTGTTATCCTAAGGGAATTTCAATGTAGTTTTGAAAATACAGCTTTTTCACTTCATATGCTGACTTTAGAAAATGTAACTCATTATATTGCCCCTGCTTAACATCAGTCTTTTATTAAACTGTAAACACTCTAAGGGTAAAAGCCATTTGGAATCCTCAGCATCTAGCATGAAGCTAAGGCACTTTTATGTACTGTCACCACCACTCTAAGCTGGAAATTTTTGTGTCACCTGTTACTGTGTGGTTTCTGTCTCCTGATTAGACTCTGATAGATATATCACATTTCACCCAAAACACTCAGCAATTAAGCCCTATAGATTTTACTTTCACATTCTAGCTACAAAATATTATCTACCTGTTTACTTTCCTTGTTATAGCTAGACCTCTTCTTTTCCCTAACTACTACCATTGGTCACTTTAGTTGATACATGCATTACATCATCTGAACCACAAAAATGGCATTCTGACTGGTTTTTCCATTGTCGAACCATCTTGCTCAGTAAGTTCAATCTATTTATCTTACTGAATAATATTCAAAGTGGTATGTATTCAATAATAGCTACCATTTATTAAATACATACTATATGCTAGACACTGTTAAGCACTTAACAAATATTCTCATTTTTTACACTCTGATTTAAAAAACTGTTTTTGGTAACAGCTTTATTGAGATATAATTCACTGATGTAAAGTGTACAATTCAATGGTTTTTAATATATTCAGAGTTGTACCATCACAATTTTAGAACATTTATATCACCCCAAAAATAAAGCCCATACACTTTAGCCATCATCCCCAATATGCTCACCATCCTCATCTCTATGCTGCCACTCATCTACTTTCTGTCTCCATAGATTTGCCAACTCTAGACATTTTATATAAATGCACTCAGATAATATGTGGTCTTTTATGACTGGATTTTCACTTAACATGAACATGGATGAGCGTATTTTCAAAGTTCATCCATGTTGTAGCATGAATCAGTACTTCATTCTTTTCTATGGCCAAATATTTCATTATATGTATATGCCACATTTTGTTTATCTATTCACAAGTTGATGGACACTTGGGTTATTTTTACCTTTTGGCTATTATGAATAATGCTGCTGTGAACATTTGTGCACAAATATTTTCATTTCTCATGAGTACACACCTAGGAGCAGAATAACTGGATCAAATGGTAACTTAATGTTTAACTTCTTGAGAAACTGCCAGACTGTTTTCCAAAATAGCTGCACCATTTTACATCCCTACTAGCAGTGTACGAGGGCTGCAATTTCTCTACATCCTCGTTAACACTTGTTATTATCTGTCTTTTTTATTGTTGTCATCCTAGCAAAAGAAGCACTTTCTTTCATTGTGGTTTTGATTTGTATTTCCAGATGACTAACGATGTTGAGCATCTTTTCATGTGCTTATCGATCATTTGTATATCTTCTTTGGAGAAACATCTGTTCAGATCATTTGCCCACTTTTAAATTGAGTTATTTGTCCTTTTATTATCGAGTTGTAAGAGTTCTATATATATATTCTGGATGTAAGTGGAGAGGCTGAGGTCACAGCAAGTTGTAGAAATGAATATCCAGGGAATATCCTAATCCTGAGAGTGTGATAAGAGAAGGATGACAATAGACAGGGTGTGGTAGAATGGCAGACCCAAAAAGAGAGCTGATGTTAATCACTCCTTTGGCAAGAGAGAAACCTCCAATCTTGAGATGTTCTGTGTAGACAAGTAACACTTGGCAGTGAACAGGAAATAAGATAAAACAAGTGACTTAAGAAGCCCCAAACTGAGTTTATTGTGGTATAGACCAGGTGATAACAAACTCCAGTGTATTCAAGTAACCCTGATACACCCTGGGATACCTAAAATACAACACAAGGGCAAAAAGTTGCTCTAAAATTAGAAGTCCCCAAGAGAAAATAGGAAAATGAGACATGTATCTCGAAAAAGCCAGGAAGTAGAACAGTGTGCCAATCCTCACAACCTCCCCCACGTTCCCAACCACTTCTCTACTTCCTCATTTTTCCACTACTTCAAGTCATTAAGACTTCTGCATTTTTTAGCCCAAATTGCTGTATAAGAAGAAAGTCTTTTTCAGAAGAATAAGGTGCCATTCTTCTCCTTGGTGCCATCCGGTTAAAGTCAAAACGTATAACTTTCTCATGAAGGAAACTCTTAGGAACTTAAGGCTCTACAAAGACTGATATAAGGGCCTTTTGTCACACACTAAATCTAGAATCCTGTCTCCACACACTAAATCTAGAATCCTGTCTCTAGAAGCTACATGTGGCTAACCTCTTGGAAATGAGTCACATCATACAGGAGCTCCCATTCAGCTTAGAATCTACCAGGACAAGTGAATTAAGTTTACGATATAGTGGATTTGAAAGTTGGCAATAATCTGGCATCAGCAGGTAATTTCATCACAATCTCTGCATTTTCTAGACACCCAGTCAGGATCTGGCTCAGCTATTTATACCCTGCCATTTACTTTCTCTTCCAATTGCCTCTTATCCAGCTGGCAGGAGCTTCCAAGAAACGTGATATAGTAGGCACTGCAGTATACTGGCTGCTTGTTGGGGTTGGAGTAGACCTGTTCAGGTTTGAGGGACGCAAAAGGATTAGCTCCACAGGCTGTGATGTGTGTATCCATGTCCACCAGAATCTGCAAAGAGGCTGCCAACTCCTGCTGGCTATGGGAGACAGATAAGAAAAATTGCCCTGCTGATTATGAAAGAGATAGGAGAGGAACTGCTCATCAATCCCAAAAATTACCTAAGGCTGGACTAACGCAACAGCTATTCCTCCCTCCCAAATGTCTAGACTAACTACTCAATTAACTAGCATAGCACTTTGAAGGGATGAGAAAGCCAAGCATGGGAAGGAAGAAAATCCTCACCAGAAGGCAGAAGATGAGCAAGGGGGAGAGAAATGAGCTCATCTACATAGAGGTGTGAGTGAATTGGGGAGGTATCACAAATAGGAGGAGGTCAAAACCTGTAAACAGTAATCATTGTAGGGATCTCATAATCACGAAGTAGCAAGAGGGTGGGCAGCCAAGCCTCCATCAGGTCCAGGGAAGCATGGAAACCTATGGAACAAAAATGGAGATGGAAATAGAAAGGGGAAATGCTAAGGCAGACCCTAACCAACATACTTCTTTGACTGCGTCCACCCCTCACCTTGCTCACCTCCAATGCTCATTTACCACCATCACCCGCCCCAGATTCTTTAATGGAAAATTATGGACCCAGGTGTAGCACATATGGCTAATGATCAACCAAGGTCTTCATTATATTACGCTCAACCTGACCAAATGAATGGGGTTCCAAAGGTACAAGAGCCAGGATGGAAAACTCCCAGAGGACCGACCCTGTATTCCCCCAAACAAATGACTCTTACCTGGATGGAATGCCACCACCAAATCTGGATGGGCTATCTGCCCAGACTCTACCTGCTCCTCCCAGAAGTCATGATAGAGGCCCCTATGGCTACTAAGCTGAACTGTGCCAGGTTCCAGGAGTGAAGGTGAGGCACTCTGTGAAAAGCCAGCAGCTACATCTACACCAACCATGATTACATGGAGGCCAAGGTGCCCAGGAAACATGTAGCCAAGTTCATCATAGTCCCAGGGTGAGTAAGGAACGTCTCTGCATGAGAAGCACCAACCACGTGCACTGTGCTTCCCCCGACCCTCCCAACATTTATCCCCAAGGCCTGAAGCCCAAAGCCCAGTGTCAAGGGCTGTGACAGGGCATCTGTCAGCAACCGCTTCAAAGAGCCCTGCAGGACATCTGGATCTGGCCTTGGCCATCCTACACTGGCCCACAGGGTGGTCATGGCCTGACTACCAAGCATAGCATCCAGAGTAGCCTCTAGCTGTAAACGTCACATAGAAAACCAGGCGTCCCAGCCCTGTGCGCCTTCAGTCAGCCAAGACCAAGGTCCTGAGGGAAGGACAAAACCACCTGCAGGAAAGAAGGAATAAGAAATGACCTAATCCTTCCCTGGCTTCAATATTCCCTCCATGTTCATTCTCCCAACCTGTCCCCAAGACTGCCCTGTCCCACTCAGTTCCTCATTTTTTCCTCAAAACAACACACTTTCATATATTTCTCCAAGTACCATCAACTATGACCATTATGGCAAAATTCCCCAATACTGTCACTCCACCTGTGACCAGAGGCCATTCCATGAGACGGTCCACAGCTACAAGATGCAGCTCTTGACAAACCCTCCTGTGTGCTGGCCAGTCTGACCTCTGGCACTCTGGACCACAGTAATAGACACTTCTGCACCTGAGAGAATGAGGCCCAGAAACAGATGTTCCTATACCTCAAAGGTGAATGGGGGACTCCTGGGGAAGGGAACTGATATTCCTGCACCTGGGAAGAAAGATCACCGGGTGAGGAAAGTAGGGAGAGGAATGACAGCTGCTGCAACAAATTTGGGGACTATGTTTGGCACAGGAGGCAGGAGGGAGTGGGAACGTAATTTTTCTCTTGGGTTACAGTGACACCTCAGCCTCTGTCTAGAACTAACTTTTTACATCCCTTACAGAAACAAAAAAACAGCAGGAGTTTGTGGCTGCCCTGTTATCACAGGTGTGGCTTGACCCCAACCTCCCCAGACAGATACGGTCTTACCACTTAAGTGCTCAAGAGAAGAGAGGTAGGGCTTCCCTGGTGGCGCAGTGGTTAAGAGTCCGCCTGCCGACGCAGGGGACACGGGTTTGTGCCCTGGTCCAGGAAGATCCTACATGCCGCGGAGCGGCTAGGCCCGCGAGCCATGGCCACTGAACCTGCGCGTCCGGAGCTTGTGCTCCGCAACGGGAGAGGCCACAACAGTGAGAGGCCCGCGTACCGCAAAAAAAAAGAAAAAAAAAAAAAAAAAAAGGAGGAGAGAGGTAGAAAGGATTATACTCCGGTCTAACCTCCCCATAATACCAAAATAATCAGGAGTCTTATAAGCAACCCTTTTCTAATTTCTCTGTGGCCTAGATCACACAAAATGAGGAGCAAGCCTGAAGTTATTCTGAAAATTCTCAGACCTTTCCTCCTGCGATGAGGTCTTAGAATAGGATCATTCCGGATGTCTCCCCTATTAGCCCCCAACTAATCACCTCTTGCCGGAGGACCCTGGAGTTTGAAAGGCCACTAGGGAGTACTTTACAGTGAGCACAGAATCGGAATGTGTCCTCCATCCTCTGGAACATTTCTTGAAGGCATCGATATCCAAAGCCTGATACAGGAGTATCCCCATCTAGCACCAACCTGCAGAAACAGCATGAAGAAGGAGTGGCAACAGGAAAAACACCTCCAAAATTTCTCATGACTCTTACCTTGTCTCCTATATATTTGCACCTCTCCTACTCCCATTGTTTCTCTTTTAAGCAAATTATATTTCTTCTATAGTAATAAAACTGGCAAAAGTCAGGATGAGAAAATCCCTCATTGCAAATACCCCATATTCCCCAAGCTATACTCCCTCTCCACCTTATGAATCACTTCTACCAGTGACAATATATCACTCTTCCATAGAGTTAGTCACTCACTTGTATTCTTCATAGCTTTTCATGTTCAGCTTTGAAGGATCAGCTGGGATAGGCCAGGAACATTATTCTCCAAGGAGAAGAAGCCAAGTGTATCAATGCTAGGTCCAGGTTTTGAGAGGGTCAGAGGCACAGGAGTCACAACTGTGGGTGGGGTCACAACCACGGGAGCCACTGATGAGGGGAGTTTCTTGTGCCTTCGTCATCGGGACCGTGGAGCCATGGCCTGTCCAGTGATACCTGGGGACTATACGTAGAACAGATATGGAATGGAATTTTGTAAGTTGGACACATATGATGCTTTTTCATATGTTTGACCTTTCACTTGTCATTCCAGTCTCTCAGGCCCAGGTATCAGTAAGATTTATTTCATATCTACAGATTATTGATCACCACAGGCAGTTGTGAAAAAGAGAAATAATTATATGTGACTATAATTATACATATATGTATTATACATGAAGTTCTATATATAATATAGATGCCTAGAAAAGTCTGGCAGGGCTCATATAAAATTGATAACAGTGATTAACTCTGAGGAAGGGAAAAGGCACTAGGATGGGAATTGGATCGATAAAAGGGAACTTTAGACTTGTTTGTAATGTGTGACTTTTTATACAAAGAATATATTCGTATACTATTTGTGTATTTTAAAACATCAACTTAGAGGAAAAAGCAACAAAAGTTTTGGTTGGGCTTCCCTGGTGGCGCAGTTGTTGAGAGTCCAACTGCCGATGCAGGGGACACGGATTCGTGCCCCGGTCCGGGAAGATCCCACATGCCGCAGAGCGGCTGGGCCCGTGAGCCATGGCCGCTGAGCCTGCACGTCCGGAGCCTGTGCTCCGCTACGGGAGAGGCCACAACAGTGAGAGGCCCGCGTACTGCAAAAAAAAAAAAAAAAGTTTTGGTTGTCCGAAACTACCATCTAACTAGAGAAACAGTCAATCTAATCTAGTTGGGGAAGGAAAACATTCATTTTAAAAGACCTATCATCACATTTATAAGCAATAAACCAAAAAGTAGAAATCAAATGCAATACCAAATTAGCACTACAATGCCAAGTTATGCACATTATTAGGAAAATTTTCTAAAAAGGTGAGTTCTGAAGTAGAACTAAACCCACACCCACTCACTACCTAGAGAGAACTCTTGTGGTGTCCTCCTTCCCTGGTCTGTCTTTTCCCATTCCTTCCACGAGGGTTGAGTAAACAAAAGGGACTATACTGGAAAAAATAAAACATAAATATTTATTGATAAACAGATAAAATCATTTGCAAAATATTATAACAGAAACAAATGTGAAAAAACATACTTAACATCTATATGTCTTAGACGTTAGATATAAACTATAATATAAGGCAGTGTATAAATCCTACAAGAAAAGTGAAACTAGAGCACTAATGGGAGATCAGAAGAAGAGTGTCTCTCAGTTGGTGAGCTACAGACAGACTTTATGAAGCAGCAGTTGGAACAGACCATGAAATATGGCAATACTGTGAATACACAAAGATAGGGAAACAGGAACTCTAAACACAAAGAAGAATGTGACCATAACAAATGTAGATGGGAAAATTCTGGGAACTAAGGAACTAGAATGGTTTGAGCTGGATTATTAAGTCTAAAGATCTAAGTGTAAGAGAGAAAAACTATATATAAAGTCTTAGGGGCTTCCCTGGTGGCACAGTGGTTAAGAATCCACCTGCCAATGCAGGGGACACGGGCTCAATCCCTGCTCCGGGAAGCTCCCACATGCCGCGGAGCAACTAAGGCCGTGCACCACAACTACTGAGCCTGCACTCTAGTGCCCATGAGCCACAACTACTGAAGCCTGCGTGCAGCAACAAAGACCCAACACAGCCAAAAATAAATTAACTAATGAAAAAAAAATTTTTTTAATGGTAACTTTCATGTTAAAAAAAAAACCACTATAAAGTCTTAGAAGAACACAGGGGAAAAGCTTCATGATACTGTATTTGCCAAGTTCTTGAATACGACACCAAAAGCACAAGCAATAAAAGAAAAAATAGATAAACTGGACTATATCAAAATTTTAAAACTTTTGTGCATCAAAGGACAAAGTGAAATGGCAACCCATAGAATGGGAGAAAATACTTGTAAATCATATATCTGATAAGAGATTAATATCCTGAATATGTAAAGAACACCTGAAACTCAACAACAACAAACAGCCCAATTACAAAATGGGCAAAAGACTTGAATAGACATTTCTCCAAAGAAAATATACAAATTTCCAAGAAGCACATGATACTCAACACGACTAATCAAAGGCAAATCAAAACCACAGACACCACTTTACTCCCATTAGGATGGCTATCATCAAAAAACTAGAAAACAACAAGTGTTGGTGAGGATGCAGAAAAACCGGAACCTTCCTACACTGATGGTAGGAATGTAAAATGGTGCAGCTGCTGTGCAAAACAGTATGGCAGCTCTGCAAAAAGTTAAATAGAGAATTATCATATGACCCAGCAATTTCACTCTTAGGTATACACCCAAAATAACTGAAAACAGGTATGCAAACAAATGCTTATACACGAATGTCCATAGCAGCACTATTCACAGTAGCCAAAAGGTAGAAACAAACTAAAGGTTATCAAAAGATAAATGAATAAACAAATTGGGATATATATATATATATACATATATATATACACACACACACATATATATACACATATATATGTGTGTGTATATATATATATGTATATATATATAAATTCAGCCATAAAAAGAAATGTACTGATACATGGTACAATGTGGATGAACCTCAAAAACATTATGCTAAGTTAAAGAAGCCAGACACAAAACGACACATTATATGATTGCATTTATATGAAATATCAAGAATAGGTAAATTCAGAGACAAAGCAGATCCGTGGTTGCCAAGGGCTGGGTGGAAGGGGGAATGAGGAGTAACTGATTAATGGTTATAGGCTTTTTGGGGGGGGTGATGAAAACGTTTTAGAACTAGATAGAGGTAGTGGGTGCACAACAATGTGAATGTACTCAATGCCATTTAATTGCTCACTTTAAAAGGATTAATTTTATGTTATGTGAATTTCACCTCAATTTAAAAAAGAAGAAAGGTATCTATAGAGATTTTGAAGCTAAAAAATTGTTTTATTCCCCAGATAAACTGCCTTCAGGGACAGGGAAATGAAGAGGATAATGCTGACAGTGGTTGTTTTTTATTGTCAATGAGGTAAAAGTTCAAATCAAGAATTGTGTTTTGTTACAAAAATGGTCTGACATTTAATCCTTCTGAACTAGATCTGTTAGGAAAAAACTCCAGAATCATCATTCAGCTGAGATGTAGGTGGCAGAACAATCAAACAAAAACCCTCCCCAAATCATCCAGCTAATATCCATTATCTTACAACATGGCTCTTGCAAACCACGGTCCTCAGGTTAATGGAGGAACTAATTTGATTTTCCTTTGTAGTTTCTTTCTCCTCGTCCTTTCATTCCACCCCTATTCTCCCCCCTCATCCCACAGATGAACGGCCAGTTTCAGAGTCCACAAAACAGAGATAACTAAGTTCATCTGCGTATCACATCTTCTACATTCCCACCAATAAAGAAGAAATTAGACCTAAAGATAGTACATTATTTTAGGATTTAAGGGTTATCTCTCTTTCCTAAAGGGCAGATGGAATTGCCTTCAAACCTTAGGACACCATTTCCAAAAACTGACCTGGCTCTTCCCTCCACTTTTTTTTTAAAAAATTTATTTATTTTTGGCTGCATTGGGTCTTTGTTGTTGCGCACAGGCTTTCTCTAGTTGCAGGGAGTGGGGGCTACTCTTCGTTGCGGTGCGCAGGCTTCCCATTGCGGTGGCTTCTCTTGTTGTGGAGCACGGGATCTAGGCATGCAGGCGTCAGTAGTTGTGGCTTGCGGGCACTACAGTGCAGCCTCAGTAGTTGTGACACACGGGCTTAGTTGCTCTGCATCATGTGGGATCTTCCCGAACCAGGGCTCAAACCTGTGTCTCCTGCATTGGCAGGTGGATTCTTAACCACTGTGCCACCAGGGAAGCCCTTTCCTCCACTTTTAATCACCAAACATTCTCATCACATTCCCAGAACCACTGCAATTCTAGAATAAGTACTCATATGCTGTATCTACCCAGCCCCCTCTGGCAAGACACCACCTTCTTAAACCTTGAAAGAATGGACTCATCTTTTCTTTACAGTTATCGAGGAAAAGTATCTTTGAGATAAATCAATAGTCTTAAATTCCAGAAGTAATAATAAATATCTTCCTGATATTCAACCAAAGGCCTTTATTCTGCAATGGAAGCCAATTAAGACCAGAAAGGTACTTATCCACCTTTCCAATGAGCGATCTTCCTCCAATGGAAGATTAAGTCCACTGGAAGACTGGATGAACTGGCTGGAAGTCAAGGGATCGATCACACAGCTTGGCGAGGCATGAAGTTGGTGAAACCCCTGATGCCATATTTTCCTCTGTGTCTACAGTGGGTTCCTGATACAAATGGATAATTTTCTGGCAGGAAGGTAAGAAGGTGGGAATGAGGAGCCAGGTCTTTGCATTTGCATCTGTATATATCATCAGGCTCATGTCTGAGTTTGTGTACCCAGCCCCCCTAGTTCTAACTTTCCTGCAATGAGGCCTAGTATCCTCCAAGTTTGGGGGTGGGGAGTTGACCTGAGAGAAACAAAGGCAGTGACTTGGGGTCTAATTTATTCCCAGTATATAAGAGAGAGAACACCAACACCAAGGACTGGAGAGGAGACATGAACTGGATGGCCTACAAAAACTCTTATCCTTCATCTCTAAATTCTCTAAAATATTAGCTAGCTTATCCCCACACCTAGGTCTCCCATATTCACCCCTCCTTACCACCAACAGCCTCAAATTTCACCTAAATCATAGTCATCTTCTCACCATCTCCAGACCAGTGAGGCCCATCTAATTTTCTCAAGTTCACCAGCAAACAAAAAATGTCTTTAGGGAGTAGGGAAGAGAAGGGTGAGTGAAGCTCATCATTGGGGATCCTCAAAAGGGGTTAGGAAAGAGAAAAAGAAAAGGAGAAACACATTAGAAACATTGCTATTAGGACAACATTCAGCAGCTTTATCAGTGATTAACACTCCCTGGAGTGATAAATACTTTACTCAACTATAAACTAAGCAAGCAGAGGAGTTGATGGAAAAGTAACTTACCCTGCTAAGCCCTCAGCTTCCTTCCTTCTCTCTTTCTTCCAAGTGAAGTAAATGCTTGATCTCCTCAGATCTACGTTGTGGCTGATTTGCAGCTGTCCCTTCATATCACTTTCCTTTGCAAACTGCTGAAATGCTGAGTCTCTGTGATAAGGTATGCCCTGCCAACCAGACAGACAACACTGAATTCTCCCTAACGAGGCAAATAAGGACCTGGCCCCCTGCCCTTGGACTTCTCTCTTTCTGACCTTCCTTCTCTGCCAGGAAGGCTCAGAACTCTGTCAACACTCCCAAACTCACCAAAGGCCAGGCAGGCTGAGGAAAGATGAAGCTTACTGCTTCCTGGACCTCTCTTACTAAGGCAGCATTTCTGCTCCCAGTCCACAGCGTCAGGAAAAAGCCCTTGGGATTAGTTCAGAAGTCAGTATTTGATTGGAAAAGGTAAACACTAGCCCAGAGGAACAGGAACCCCTAGAGTTCTAGATGTCAATCTAGACACAGGATGAGTTCTCCCAAGCCCCAAGTCCTTTTTAACGTAACAAACACTGCTCAAACACAACTCAACAGTGACCAATGTAGGTTTAAGTACAAATATGATACCCAGAAAAGGAGAATACAAATGGTCATTTAATGGTACAGAAAGAAATCAATTGGAGGGGAAACGTCCAGAATTAATTTGTAAAATTCAATTTCCCTGAAAGGAGAGCAAGGCACTTTCTGAGTGAATGTCATCAGGGGCATTCCACCTGTTTATTTTAAAAGAGGAATAAAATTTTCTGGAATATTAAAGTAAGCAAGACCAAAAACACACACTATATCTAGGAAGAGAAAATAGAAAAGAACTCAAACATCTCATTCCTTCCTGTAATGGATGCTGATCCAGGGAATTTAATTCCACATTTCTAGCTCCTTTTCACTTAGAGCTATCAAGCTCCAGAACCTATCAGAGTTGTTAGTGCAGTGGTCCTATATGACTCTACGACCTGACGCTGCTTATATGTGGGCCCAGCTATGTCACTTACCTGCCTCTGTGAACATCAGCAAATTGGGGAACAGAACCACTTGCAATAAGGTCCTGGACCGTGGCAAATAAATCTATGCATGAACAGATGCAGAGAATGGATTCCAAAGGAACCCCAAAATGTAGAAAGCACAAACTACAAGCAGGGAAGGTGGAAGAAAAGTGTTAAGGATGCAAAAAAAACATTACATAACATTATGTAGAATAGCTGTGGACAAAGGAAAATCAGTTGCAACAGGCAAAAATCCTGAATAAAATAGGGGTAATTCATTTTAAGCAAAGGTTTCAGGCCAATTTCAAGTTTAACTGGCAGAAAATTGAAAGGTTTTGAGGTTTGTTAATGGCTGAACTGCAAAAGGTAAAAGAACTCAGATTGTTTTTTCTAACTCAGAAGTGTCATCTTTGAATATAAAGGGAGATGATATATAGAAAAAAACTGACATTGAATAGTTTACATTTCACCATCATTACTACTGTTCTGGTAGACATTTAAATTTACAATTTAGAAAGATCTGAACTTTTCACAATTTGCATTCATCATGAGTTACATTAAAAAAAAAACCTTTAAAAGTACTTCTATGGTTCGTTGTGAAACTAGTTAGAAGACAGACTAGAAAGAGCTTCCTATTCAACAAGTACAAAGGGGGCTTCCCTGGTGGCGCAGTGGTGAAGAATCCTCCTGCCAATGCAGGGGACACAGGTTCAAGCCCTGGTCTGGGAAGATCCCACATGCTGCGGAGCAACTAAGCCTGTGAGCCACAGCTACTGAGCCTGTGCTCTAGAGCCCGCGAGCCTAGAGCCCATGCTCCGCAAGAAGAGAAGCCACCGCAATGAGAAGCCCGCACACTGCAACGAGAAGCCCCCGCTCTCTGCAACTAGAGAAAGCCCGTGCACAGCAACAAAGACCCAACTCAGCCAAAAAATAAGTAAAATAAATTTAAAAAAAAAAAGTAGGAAGGGATCTATGAGGCACTGGGTGATATTCTACCACTCTTCATGTATACCACTTTTTCTGAGTTCCATTCCTTCCTCTTATTTTCTTCTTAATTTTTGCCATTAACCCTAATTCTTCTGATTTGCTAATGATATTTTATGTTTACCCATGATTCCCATGAACACTATATAACCCTAGTAATGGACCTAAGGAACTAAAGAAGTTCCTGCTACCTGATATATTAGTTAAGCTCTTAATTTAGAGATGCATAGTTTTCATAGACCAATAACATCAAGAGAATATTTAAGGTATACAGTACATAATAACTGTAAAGGCAGCTCATGGACTGGGATGCAAGTTAATATTACAGCAAGCAGAAGCTGTAATGATCAACAATTGGAGTTCTGCTTGCTACCTTGAATTAGGCATGTATATATACTTCAAGTTAAATTAATGCTTTTTTTTTAAGTCTTTATTGAATTTGTTACAGTATTGCTTCTGTTTTATGTTTTGGTTATTTTTTGGGCCGCGAGGCATGTGGGATCTTAACTCCCTGACCAGGGATCGAACCCACACCCTATGCATTGGAAGGCAAAGTCTTAACCACTGGACCACCAGGGAAGTCCCTAAATTAATGCTTTATAATGTGTATCATTATAATTATTGTTGAAAAATGTAATTAAAGTTGCTATACAATTATATTATTATAAAATGTTGAACAATATGCAAATTTCGCTCAATTTGCAAAATTCTATACTTATTTTGATTGTGACAAAGAACGAAAATGCAGTATTATTCTTTTCTTATTGTTAAAACTTAATAAATTCCAAATACTACTGTAACAAAATTCTAGACAATAACATTTTCTTTCAGTTAAAAGTTAAGTGAAACACTGATTTTAAGTAACAGATTTAGGCCTATAATAGGCACCCAGAGTGCTCAGTTACTAATGCTCATGTAAAACAAGTATAAGCAAAGTAAAAAAAAAGAAAAAAAAGGAAAAATTTATGAAGACAAGAATTTAATTCATCATATCACCATGAACTACCCATTAGATAATTTTCTCTGAATATCCCAATTCTACTAACAGGATTTTCTGATTTGCATGAGGTCAAATCAGACTACATCTTCCAAATAAAACCCAACACAGAGATAGGAGCAGCGGCCCATGCATGGAATTTATTGTGTGCTACTGTTTATAAAATACTCAAATAGTCCTGCACATGCATAATATTTCCAACTTAGAAAGGAGACCATACAGGGTGCACTTTCTGGCAAACAAACAATAGATGGTTCCGCTGCCTGGAGCTCTGAGTTGTATTCCAGGGCATGAGGGAAGCAGGCCACCAAAGTAAAGGGAAATACCAAACTACTGTGGCAATCAATACAGGTCAGTAATTGTGAAAAATTAGCACATGGTTCCATTTAGTCTAACCAAGCAGTTCTGTAACTATCAAAAGAAAATGTTCAACATGCAGTCTTGACTTTTATGCTTCCACTAACATCTGAATGACTGAACAGAACTGTTGCTTCTATGCTGCACTGCTTAATCAAAAACACTTCCAGAACATTTTAAAATTTCCTTTGCATCAAAACATAAAATGATAGGAAGCCAGCAGTAAATCACCCTGGTGGCTATTTAAGCAACTTGAGTACTCACAGTAAACTAAAATTTCTCATAACATCTAGGTAACCTATACATGTCGTACCTGTACATCATAGGTCTATATATTAAATATTTGCAAAATGAAAACATGCATACACAAAATACGTCAAGTTTTACAGACATGATTTGAATTAAAATTTACTTTGACAATGTACAAACTTCTTTTAAAGTACCTTAAATGAGTAATTCTGTAATTCTTCATAATTCTGAAATTTAGAGATTTTCTTCTTAAATCTCTGGGGTGTAAATCTCAAAAGATCTGGGCAAGAAAGATTCTAAATTAGTTTTTGGATTTGTGTACAAGTAAGAGAGTCTGCCTAGAAATAGGTTATGCATTCATAATTGAAAAATACCAAGACTATATTACAGAATTAGCCACATTTAGGAACTACAGACCTAAGGTCAGCATTTTGTATAAATGCCAACTGGGTTTCTCAGCATTTTGCCCATAATTCAAAACACAGCTTAGTAACCTCGGAAATGTATTTTAAGACCATGCTAACTCATCCTTTAAAGACATTTCATGGGGGAAAAAAAAAGTCCACATTATCTCTTAGGATTGTATTTGAAGTTATGGTTGAAAAACAAAATCTAATTCTACTGAGGGGAAAAAGAAATCTCATTTGTAAACTTAAATGTGTGAACCACAAGCATAAATGGAGGTGTAGTTGCCCTCCACTGGAAATTGCCCCAAGCCCCTTGCTCACTGCTCTCCACCTTGGCAGCGATGACCCAATCTTATCAGATAGCACAACATGTCCCAGGGCCCTCAAGCCTCCATCCAGGAAGGGGGCTGGGGTCTCAAAAGCACAATGGTTTCTCCAGAGGGACTGTGACATTTACAGTCAGCTTGACCGACCCCTCCAGCTCCTCGGGTGATCTGTCCATTTGGGGCCCGAGCTGTGAGAGTCCCTGGGAAGCCGTGGGTCACTGGGCACCATGGTTGCCAGTCCCGTGGTTCTCAGTGGCATGTGCGGTGTTCAGAGAATTGAAACCATCTTGCTGTACAGCATCTTTCCGGGGTGGCATTCTCTCATTGATCCTATCCAAACCCTTTGCCTCTTCAAAACTGCAGATTCTATGTGGTGGAGAGAATCCTCGTATTGCTTAACAAAATGCAAATTTGATACGTCAGTAATTGAAAAACATTTCTGAGATTTCAAAAACATAATTAATGATTTTTAAGAAGAAAGAAATTAGTTGTACATAGCAACATTTAAATCTTACTTTAACTGAAGCCTATCCCCATTCTAGATTTCCCCTTAAAAATGTGAAATGTTTAAACCTAAATATAAACATGACAGCTTCATAGACGACAAGTGTTACATAGCCTTAAAAAACACACACACACAAAAATAATCCTCCCCTGCCCCCAAGACCTCCAGGCAATGGTCTCAGGGTCTCAACCTGACTTCTACTACATCAATTATCTCCTACCTCAGGCCCTAAGATCACCAGTGACTATCACAGTAAGGCAGCAACAAGAGTAGGGGCAAGTGAGGAGGCTAAACAAGGTTAATCCTCAACATACAAATCTGTACCAAGAGCGTGGGAGAAGAAAAGAAAGTTAAAATTTAGCAGATCAGAACTACCTTGGAGGTCAAGGTATTATCGCCCCATTACCACCAATATGAAATGAAAAAGGTAGGAAATGCCTCCAGGAGTTAGATCTGTGTTTGGCAGATTGTAAAACGTATTTATAGTTCCATATTTTAGGAGATGTTTTCCTTAATTCACTGGCCATTCACTGCCTGTTCTTTGGAAACCCAAATCAAAATAAACGGCAATCCTCCTCCAATTGTTATGGTTTCTCATTCACTTCATCTGGAGTGATGTATCCTCTATTATTAAAATGTACATTAAAAAAATTTCCATACTATTGGTTATAATTTGGTTGCTTTAATATGCAATCCCTGGGACTCAGAGTCTGTGCATGTGAACCAAGTAAGGGGTTGGGGCAGCAAAGCTTTCAGCAACGTGGAATACCAACCCAATACATGATATACGCGATGTAATATTATCAGCAAACACTAGCCCAGACTGCAGCACAAAATCACAGTGACAACTCTGCACTCTCAGGTGAATTACTGAAAATGAGTATGTCATTTTTATATCATGAGTATACCAAACCTACATCTAGAGAGGATTGCACTTCAGAATTTAAAAATCTGAGTAGCACAGAATCATGCAAAATATGGAACAGATCTTTATTTGCAACTGTAAATGCTATAATATTATACCATAACATGCTGTACTCTAAAGAATTCTGGAACATTAAATGCTGGTCGCATTACTATACTAGAAAAGGGAAAAAACTAAATTGTCACTATGGAACTCAGTCCTTGTGATTTAAAAAGAAGAAGAAGAAAAAGATATGACTGTTAAACTTGATGAGTCAGTGAGTCTGATTCATCTTGGACTGTGCAAGCTAGAAGTAAGACACACCCACAGGACATTCACTGATGCCCACCCACACACCACAGATCTCTGCCCAGTGCAAGGACTCTGATCGTACCTTTTTCAGCCTCAATAGCCTCAACTGTGGCTGTACAGAAGTGAGCAGAGGCATGCAAAATGAATGAGAGAGATGAGAAGGGTCATATCGTACAGCAGAAAAGGCAATGATTACTTAAAATATAACAGTACCCCATACTACATTATCATTTACAATTTAACATATATAGTACCCATATTAGAGAGCCCCATCCAATCCCCCAATTCCTGACACAGCACAGTTTACACACAGCACTAAGACACCATCGCTCAGAGCACAGAACACATAGACCTATTGTAAACACAGACACCTCAGCATCCATGCAAATGCACACTAGTATTAATTACCCATCTTGAATTCAGTATTTTGATGACGTTAGAATTTTCCAACATGTTTATTATGTCACATCCATCACAATCACAAGGAAATTCTCTAGAGTGAAATTATGATGGTAGAATTGCAGTAGAGCAAACAGAATGAGATTCTTTTCTTTCATGTCTAACTTATCACCAGTTGGTCCCCTAAGATATAAACTAGAAGGGGTCAGCAATGCTTTTCCTGTCACTTCTAATTCATAGGGCAAAGCATAAGCTGCAAAAGTTGGTATGGCTACAATGAAATTTATGGTCAGTAAACTTGGTGAATTACTCTAATTAGAACAGTTCCATAGTGCTGTCCTCTGTGGGTAATCTAAAAGGACTCCTCTTACCTACTAGAAACGTCCTTTCTATTATAACTGGTGTTCCAAATATCTAAAGATATCTAAAGATATCAACATGTAACATATATAAAAATCCATTTATGTTCAGTGTATCACGAACTCAAATCTACCTCAGTTACTAACAGCCTCAAGTGACAATAAGAAGGCTACTGAGCATGTTTTCAAGCCCATCTACCAACTAGAGAGGAATCAAGAGATAGAACTGAGGTCTTACTGGCAATAAATCCTGTTCATTTCATGATATGGACATACATATAGGTCATATAAATGAGAAATACATTCTTGGTATAGCTTGTCTCTGGCCCATTTAGAGAATCGCAACATATTTAGTCATACATATTTTTGTAGTCAAAGATTCTTTTGGTTCATTTCTGGGTTCAAACTGTATAAAGCACTCACACTGAGGACCAGGACCAAAGATTGCAGAGGACATTATTGCCTGATAATACTGCCAAGTCTCAATTCTTACTTTACCCAAAGTGTACAAATTCATACTATTGATAATGTTCCATCCCTTCTACTTTGCTTCTTCAATGATAAGGCCAATTAGAATAATTATTCCTAAAATGAACTTTTAGCAGTACACATGATTTAGAAATAATAAAATTTATCCAAAGCAGTTATTAATGTGAAAGGACACTGATGAATCTAAGGAATTAAAGAAGGCTAAATTAGATGTTTGTAATCTCAATCAGATAGTAAAGTGGGGACCCCCAAAAAAGGAGCATAAACACTGAATAAAGGAAGAATTAATTTTTCTCAACTGTTAAATCATATTACAAATTAAAGCAGATATACTTATTGTATACCCACTGTACTTATTTAAATCACCATTTAAAAAATCTAGCCCTGTACACTTGGAAAATACTCTTGGAATTTGTCCAGACAGAAAACTGGGATAAATGACCCACCTCTACTGGATCAGCCCTGGAATTCCTATTCTTCAAAACATGGACTATTTTCTTTATAATTTAGAAATTAAATAGGGAAAAATAAAATGCCTATCAGAATCTATGTTTTAAAGAGCTTGTGGTAACAGAAGTGATTTTATATGAGATATTTCATAATTTGTATTTTATATATAGTAATAAATTAAAAAACTGATTATCACTGTAAGAATTAGTATCTATTTTAGTATGTCAATAGTTTTAAAGTCTATAAAAATTTTTTTCAAATTATGAAAATGACAATACACTTTTGGGGGCTTTTAATTTTATATGCATTTTCTAGGTCAATTTATATTCTCTGCTCTTTCCCAAGGCCTCTAAATGCTCCTAAATGCTTTTTAGGACACAAGATGTACATCACACTCAAAATTGCATACCATGTTAAGTCTGAATGCTTAGAATTCAAAGAAGATCATTTGAAGCTTACATATTAAGCTGGAAAGAAAGAGATCTGATAATTGCAAAATTCTATCTGAAAAGCACTATTTTTCCTCAATTTTTTTCAGTTTTATGGGGCATCTTGACATGACCTTACTAAGTTTGAGTGTAATGCTGTTTCAAACTGTGTTCCTCAATACTACACAGGATAAGTGACCAAGAGGAATTGACCTTACTATAATATAGATGGCCACATATTTTCTCATATAGGTCCTCATGAAGGTAGCATTATAATGGCTAGCTCCCAATCAAACTTCCAAGAAGAAAATGCACATAAAATATGATTATCAAATCCTACTCCAACAGAGTTATGCAGTTTGTAAAAACACTTGAGAAATATCATAAATTAACTGTAAAGTTATTGATGAGACAATTTCTATTTTCTGACAATAGGACGGAGGTCTTAGAATTTTAAAACTTTCTTTTTGCAATACTTAGCTCTCAGGTATTCACGTCAGGGGTCATGTCTACTAAAATTTTAAATGTTACATAAATTTTTAAAAATCACATGGGTGATCATACTTCTGTATGAGTTTTGTTATTTGTTTCAAAATGGGTTTGTCTTATGATAGAGAAATCACTTCAACCAAATGTAAACCACACGATCAAGATCCATTGCTGGCAGAGCTAGGGAGCTATCTAGTTTCCCAAATCGGACCCCTTAAGCTCAGCACCATCCAGTAACTCACTCTACGCCGGGAATAGACAGTCCCTTCAGTAAAGCTGTCTTTCAATCCTTCCCTGCAGTTGGGGGTGATTTCAAAGTTGGAAGACTGAGCTTCAGGCTGCATGCAAATTAAGAATAAATAGATGTGCTGAGCTCTCAACAAAGCATGTAATTAGCAGGCACTAATTGCGAAATCTGAAAGAAAGGTTCGCTGTGGATACAACATAAAAGTAACAAAATATCCAAGGATAACTGAGAGATGACCGTAGTTTAGATTTACTTAAGTGTGAGACCCTTTAGGTTTTCTTTTCCTTTTCTGAACAAACAGGAGGAAGGATATGGCATTTTTCAAGTTATTAAAATTCATCCTTTTCTATTAACATTCTTGCTAGTGTTATTGAATGTTTAAGGTCTTCTTAATTTGTTTTAATGAAATTATTTTTTGCTCATTTTCCTAATGTTTACAAGATAATAAGAAAAATGAAGGGCAAGAAATATAAAGAAAATCAGAGCAGATTTTTTTTAAATCAATAAAAGAAACCTCATTCAAAATGAAAATTTGAAGATATAATTTCAAAACATACTTATATATCTCACATATACCAGTAGTGGTAGCAGACAACACAATAACATATAAATAGAACATGTATAGGCTACAAGTAGAAATTATTTATCTACAGAAAAATTCTTTTTATTTATTTAAGCATTTATTATGAGACCGAGTGAAATGAAATTGTGAAAAGTCAATCTAATTTAAATTTATTCAAAATTTAAAATTAAAATTTCCTATTTTTTTGCCTTAAAAATTTGACTAATTACAACACCAAACATGACTGAGAAGACATCAGATCTGTTGCTTCCTGTTTTAATACAACAATGACCCTTGGAGGGCTGTCAAAAGTGACTACAATAAAACATAAATTAAGGCTTTACATATCACATTTTCTGCTTTCCAACCACAAGGGAAAGAAATCTAGACTTTCAGTTATTGGGTATAATCTATAACATTCACATCACTTTCTTCTATTTAATCTGTAATGGGCTTTCAAAAAGTTAACCCAGTATTTACACAAATACTTACTCCAAAAAAACTTAAGATTTTTTTTAAAATATAAAATATTCAATGAGCCAGATTACAGGAATGCTTTACGTATAATTCTTTTTATTTTCATGCAAAATAAAGGCACACTTAATAACACCCTTTCAATTTTGACTTACAGGATTTAAATTCCACCCCTTATAACAATGACTTAATGTCTAACGTTACATTCATGTTGAGAATGCACAAAGTACAGCAACAATGCAGCAAACCTCAAAACAAGGTGCTACAAAGTTGCTTCTACATCAAGACAAGTGTCTGATAGAGTAATTTAACTTAACATACTTTTACAGACATACAGCTAACCTAAAGAGAGACAGACAGATTTAGGAAAGCAGCTACATCTGCAGAGGAAGGAAACAGCGTGTTACAGACAGTCAATTATACATAGAACATTTGACAAACACCACAGAAAACAAACTTTGGCATCATTTACCAGGGTACAAAACCTTGCACAAATGTTTTGGCAAGTGAAGTGCATAAGTAATGTTCTGGGGCTCAAGCAGATTGTTAATTCTAAAATTAACATCTGAAAATGTAAGCACAGTCTAATACAATTACATAAATTAGAAAGATAAAAAAATAAGAAACTTGGAATTACATTTCCATTTAAGTAATATGGATATCCTTCATTCACATTCTGAAACTGAAGCTTTAAAAAGAAAATGGTGCATTAGACAAACGAATAAATATTTCAGACATTATGATATGAGTTATTCCCATATCATTTCATGAAAAGCTGAGAGACCGATCATTATTTTCAATTGAAAGGAATACCCATTTTATCATTTTCTGGCCTGGTCAGGTTATTAATCAGACACTACCTATCATATAGTATTCTGCTTGTATCAGCTGCTGAGACAAGAACTAAAAAGCAGAAAGAATTCCCTGCATGCATTATGTGTATTGTTAGCAAAAGAGTGAGGTGTGCCCCAGTCCATGTGAGGCACAGCAAGTTGCATAACATCATTACCACTTTGCAGGGTCTGCCGTCCTCCAGCTAACACTCCACTAGGCAACATCCCTGTGGGAGTCAGGCCCTTGAGTGTCAGCACACTTTCACTCTCCTCCCTATAGCAGAGAGATATAACAAAGATCAGAGACGTCCAACAAGTACTTAGGTTAAAAGAGGAGATGGGGCCCAGATGTAGGCCATGTATGTAACTTATGACATTCATTGCTATTACCATATTTTCCTCAATTCCAAGATATACATTTTTCCACGTTCTAAATGTTTCAGATATGAGGGTATGCCGTACAACTGAGACATATATTGTTCTTCCTGAAAAGCTTTATTAAATATGTGGTGAGATTCATCACCAATGGGTATCATAATATTGATAAAATATGGTATTTCATGTCTGATATAAGCAGTTTTGCAAACAAATTTTTAAGGACTAACCCATTCATGTGCACTCTTAAACCTGGTCTTCCTGAATTAACCCCAGGAAGACAATTTGTGACTCCAGCAAAAAGGACTTCCTTTATAGATGAGCAAGTTCATCAGGAACACTCTAAAATGTGCCCCCTCCTCCTTATTATGCTCTAATTTTAAGGTGTAGATCTAATACTTTCATCACAGAAGGACAAGAGATGCCAAAGGTGAACAATAATAATCACAAGGGTCAAAAATACTAGTTTCAAAGGGACCTGTGTTCCCCTCTTCAACATGTAAGTATACAACTTCTTTATAGAAAGAATGCTACTATATTGCTTTTAGATATCAAACAGGACACCGCTTATAATAAAGTATAATAAAAGTGATTTCTGTAAAACAAATCATTGGGAAAATATATCATTACCTGAGAACAGAGAAGACCCTTGCCATCTTGCCAATTGCTCGAATTTTGTTTCTTATGATTTCTTTCCGGGCTGCAGCTGAACCTACTTTCAATGGAATAAATAGAAAGAAAGACTCAAGTTTAGGGCATCCATACTTGTACCATTCTATTAGCCTGCTTCACTCTCATCTGAACCAACACCAAGCCCCTCGCCACCAGCTCACATGGAAGAAACTAGATGAACTCATGCCAAAAAGCTTCTCTTTCAATGTTTAGCTCAGCACTGATCTAATACTGGGATCTGACACAGATACAACTGAAAAGTAATCAGCCAACTTTATCACTCTCACACTACTGACTAACCAGTAAAACAGCAATGGGAAAGAAACTAGAGTCCAACCTGTATCACAAACCAGAGGACAAAAAAATGGTAACAATTCTACAGTCATTGTTTAATTCTCATGAGAGCCTATGGCATGCAGACTAACAGACTAGAACTGGTCATAACCTTTAGACTTCTGTTTGATTATCATAAAAGCCTTTAACATGCAGGCTGGAAATATCCCATCATACTATGACAAAAGAAGCTTCCTTGCTCAAAGTTAGTCTGCAAACAGTGATATGAAGCGACTACTGGGCAGGTGACCCAGAACGAGGGACCATAGCAGCATTTCAACAATGTACATCTCAACCTCATGGACTAAGTGTCCTCTAAGGTCATGCAAATATATACAAGCTTTTACATCCCTAGGTGAGTATGACACAAGGAGAGTGAGCAATGAGAAAAGACTCCCCAAAAAACATGGCTAAAGAATCACTAATGCTTCATCTCCAAATGGTTAGCTGCACTGCCTATCACTGATACAGAAGAGAATATATCAAAATAACTGAATCTTTGCCTGAATAAAGACTCAGAGGTTGTTATCTTCCTTCCCTTGGCCTCCAGAAAGAACAACAACAATCTCAGTCCTGTTATCTCATATACAGCAACTAGAATCACTCTGGACCCAAGAGTGTGGTTCCTTAGAACTGTGCTTCAACATGATGAAAACAAACATATGGAAGCACCGTGGTTGAGGAGAAGGTTAAGGAAAGGCTAAAGACACTAGACCAAAAGGGGCCTTAGGTACACAGAGGTCTGAACAACCAAAAGTCTTTTGGGCTAGAGCATCTTATTTAAAATTCAAGCAGTCCACAAATACATATAATTAAAAACTAAGATGATGACTGGACCTTACTGCAAGGAAACA
The DNA here is from genome assembly GCF_039906515.1 of Pseudorca crassidens. NCBI lineage: Eukaryota > Metazoa > Chordata > Mammalia > Artiodactyla > Delphinidae > Pseudorca > Pseudorca crassidens. The sequence goes on along the minus strand of NC_090311.1, from coordinate 59,202,281 downwards.
GAAAAAGAGATCCAATTTCAAAGATGAAAACAAAAGACATATTTTAGAGAAAATAGGCTCCACAACCATGTTTATGATGCTCTAAGTGTAATATTATGAGTGCTGAAGCTATAGCTTTTACAAATCCAAAACTGTGTAGGTCCATGGTACTACACAGGTATTTCTAAGATGCCAAAAAAATTACTTAAAATCTCAAAATCATAGAATATTGGAATCTGAAGACATTAGAGATACTGCAAAGTTCAATTTCCTCATTTTATAGACAAAGAAACTAACTTTACTAAGTGTCTTGTCCAAGGACATAGGGTAAGTCTGATTCTCTTCAAATAAATTAATATATTTTGTTTTAAAATTGACAGAATTTTTGAAATAGCCAGACTGGGGGAGAGGAGTACAGAGATGGGGGAGTATGGCTGTAATGAGATACATTCACATTTTCAGCCTTAATTTATATATCTATAAAACTGAATGATATGTAAACTATACTGATTTCAAATTAAAAATTCACTGGAATATAAAAACACTTTACAAATCAGGATTTTAAATCAGTCTACAAACACATCATGCATAATATTAAAGTAAATGTCCACAGTAAAATTACTTTGGGGAATCAGACAGACAATCAAACACCCCTAGTCATGCAGGGAAAAGTACAAAACATTACAAATAAGCAAAAGAATGAAATTTTAAAACAAGAGGAATGAAAAAGAGGGAAAAATATTTCCATGCACAGAAAGACAGATATCTTGGAATATGACTTCTAAAAACATCAAATTCTAACTTAGATAAAACTTAAACTAAATTTGCACAAGGCCCAAGAGGACTCTGCATAAGTATACTTAATGAATACACAAACTTACATGGACATGAGAATAACTTATGAAGTCATATTTCAAAACAATGTTACTCTGTCTGGTCTGTACCTTTTTTATTGCCATATATGAGCCGTTCTTCAGATGGAGAGTCCAGAAAAAAGGAAGTGAATGATGGAGAAAAGGTGGTTGAGACAAATAAAAAGATAGAGATTTAACTTGGCAGTGGTACTGAAGAATGAATGTAGAAAGAAAGGGAGAAAAATGAAGGTCCTCATATTTGAAATTTGAAAAATGTAGTACTGTAAGATCTGGCAAATAAAGGAGGGATGCCACTGGGTAGAGCTCTAAAGGAAAGATTTCTTAAAAGATATGTGTTCAGAAGAAATTATGGACAGAATGACTATAATATTTGATGAAAGTAGACAAATTAGGGACAGAAAAAAACACGTGAAAACACATAAGACTGATAAAAGACTGTGCTAACAACAATCGCACATTTATATTAATACCCTTAAGGAAATGTGTCACCCATGGAAGTATGTTAAGTGAAAGGTAATGACACAAATGAGATACAAACTCATGTGGTTCTTCAAGGACACCAACATCTGCAAAATCTGTAGCATACACAGAGAAATGTAGGTAACTTTATAAACTACCTCAGTGGAAAACCTTACCCACTCCCAATAAAGGAAAGGCTAAGCCTCCCACACTCCATAATAACAAGAGCACACAATTTCTTGAATCAGAATTGTGGAACTTTTGCACATACTCAGGATCAACAGTATGTGCTGTCTGTTCCCAGTCCAATCTGGGAGTTTTAGGGACATCTTTTTGCACAAATAGCAACAGATTGTTTCAAAGCAAGTAATAGCTCTTAGAGTAGGCAGCAGAGATGTCTCATTTGAGCTTTCCATTCTAATGCTGAGATACATGATTCCATTATAGGAAATGCAAAGTTTTAGTTTAGTAAAACTATAACACATATGGATTATGTATTTCCTTTACCAAACTCAAGACAAAAGATAAATAACTGAAAGAAACAGTATGCATTCTAAATATCATAGAAATCAGTGTTCAGAAATTCCCTTTAATGATTACATAACACCTCTAAAAGGAACACTATGTGCATTTACACATGCAATATGTTTATGCAAATTTTTGCCTTTAAAAATAAACCCACATGTACATTAAACAATACAGAATACCAAAGGCCATCACTTAAGAAGAAAGAAAGTCTTATTCCTTTAGCCAATTTCAGCCTTGAATATGCAAAATCTACTCTTTCCTTCCTCCCAGTGGGAAATGTCCAATCCTGTTCTTTCCCTTCCCCCACAGAAAAGCTAAACCCTTATTGTGTCTCCACAGCAATCCCCAACCCAACAAGTTTTCTTTCTAAGTCAGATTTCTTCCCAGGCCCAGTCCATAACATGGTTCCACCGCTGAGTAGGAAAAGGGGAAGGAGAGGAGAGAAGGTATGCTATCATGCTCAAAGGAAAGAAGAAAAGACAGGGTTAAGGGGAAGAAATAAGGGAATATGTGTAAGAAAGGGAAACAAATGTAGTTCTAGTAGCTCTTTTCCCTATCCCATCCTAGTATCTATCCTAAACTCCTCCCCTTTCCTCCATTCCTCAAGGTTCTTTCTCCCCCACGCCACTCTCATTCCTTGATGCAAACTCCCATACCCATATTCAAAAAATTTTCTTGGGCTTCCCTGGTGGCGCAGTGGTCGAGAGTCCGTCTGCCGATGCAGGGGACACGGGTTCGTGCCCCGGTCCAGGAAGATCCCACATGCCGCGGAGAGGCTGGGCCCATGAGCCATGGCCACTGAGCCTGCGCGTCCGGAGCCTGTGCTCCGCAACGGGAGAGGCCACAACAGTGAGAGGTCCGCGTACCGCAAAAAAAAAAAAAAAAAAAAATTTCTTGGCGTCCCTGCTCTTAATACTTGGTAGTGTAAGGGTGAATAAATGTGGAGTAATTGCACCTGCCATGTTGGCAGTGAAGGGAGATTTCTAGTATTCAAAGATGGAACTCAGTGTATTTTCCCGTAGAAACATTGTCATAATTTTTTAAATTACTTAAAGAGTGGGAAAGAATTTTCATCCTCTCTATTCCCTCAATCTATGGAAGAGAAGATTTTGAGAAGTTGGGTGACTTTCCCAAGATTACACAGCTAGTATAATGGTAGCACCGACACCTGAACCACTGATCCTTTTCACTAAACTACAGTGCCTCTTTAATGATCAAATTTGATTCATCTCTGAAGTGTAAGAATGATATAACAAGTTGATAAATAAGCATAATTTATCATTAATAGGAAAAATGTTGATAAGATACATAAAATCTCATTAGAAGGAATATAATAAAATTTTATATTTACTTCTGGTTGAATTCCCAAAAATGATTCAGTATCTATCTTCTTATAAATCATCAGTATCTAAACCAAGTACTATATTAGACTTAACAAGGAAATTTTTTCCCTTTTTACTATGGAAAGAGGACTAAAGCATCACCTATCACTACTCCTATTTAACACTATTAACAATATTGATACAATTTTTTTTTTTTTTCGGTATGCGGGTCTCTCTCACGTTGTGGCCTCTCCTGTTGCGGAGCACAGGCTCCGGACACTCAGGCTCAGCAGCCATGGCTCACGGGCCCAGCCGCTCTGCGGCATGTGGGATCTTCCTGGACCGGGGCACGAACCCGTGTCCCCTGCATCAGCAGGCGGACTCTCGACCACTGCGTCACCAGGGAAGCCCAGATACAAAATTTTTGAAGAAAAAGAAATAAAAGGTAAAAATGTAGAAAATAAACAATATCAGCCTTATGCAAATGACATATTTTTTAAAGTGAAGGAAAACAAAAATTACCGTAGGAAGTAATTCTGCTGATCCAACTTGTTGAACATAAGATAAACCCACAAACATATAATTCCTTTATACAGTCAGAAAATATAAGAGAGATACCAGTTGCAATAGTAATAAGAACATAAAACACTGAAATATTAATTTAACTTGGTAATAACAGATTTTTCCCAAAGAAAAACTATATAATTTTAAATAATTATATATTAAATATATTAAAAGGAGTAATTATAGTAAATGAACTAATTATATAGAGCAAGAGATTTTGATCTTAGTTTAGAAAATTAAATATTATTTTTTAAAAACTTCCTAGATTCAGATATAGATTTAATGTAACACCAATTAAAACTCCTACTAGATAGTTCACAGAATTTGACAAATTAACAGAAAACTCTATTGAAAAAATTAGTGGAACATGTACAAAAATGATTTCATTATATTATTGATCATTACATCAGTACCTATAAAATTATGAAGTAGGAACTATTATCTTCATTTTGAAGATAAAAAAACTGAGGCTCAGAAAGGTTAAGTAACTTGCCCGAGGTCACATAGCCATTATGAGCAACTAGAATCTGAACCCAGAACTAGTCTTACAACAGTGATTGCAGAACATGGAAAATAAATATTTAGTTAAAACTATTTAAAAATTTTATGGAAAAGACAGATATGATGAAATATGTTAGAACTAAAAGCTTCTACAAAATATCATAGAGAATTAAAATAAGGAAAAATTAATATTATTCATTAAATCTTATTATCCAAACAAAAAAAGAACTGATATAATTTATTTCAATGAACAAAACTATAAACCAGAGTAAAAGCACATCCCTGCCTGCCACCAACAGATGGCACTAGCAGACACTTGTATATAGTCACTTTGTGCTTTCAACAAATGGACTTAAAATTGTGGTTAAGAATCAAACCTGTTGGTAAGTAGAGAAATTTCTAAACAGTTTTTACTCAGATTTTACTTGTTAAATGGTCACTTGATAGGGACAGTTTACATAGTTGGGAAAGCAGATAGTAATTTCTCCCTTAGCATCATGAGAATTCAAAGAAATGTAAATTAAACCAACTGTAATTTATAGCCACCAAGCAAAATAAGTAAAAACAACCAAAACCCAATTAGGTGGGCCTGTGAAGAAATACAGGTCTATAGATTCATTGCTAGAAACACTTCATATTGGTCCAATTTTTATGCAAAGTAATCTGGCAGTTCATAGCTAAAATAATGAAGCTAAAACTCTTCATTCTCTTTAACTCTGTAATTCTCTTCAAGAAATTTATTCCAAGAAGGAAAATTAAAACTATTGTATGAATGTTTATTGCATGCTATTCATAATAAAGATAATTTAAAGCAACCCAAATGCCAAACAATATAATACTAACTACAAAGATTATGGTATATTGATATACTTAGAAATATGTAGGTATCGAATTTTACCAATATGTAGACCATGTTTAATACATGGAAACATTTATATGAGAATTAAAACTATGAAAAGTATGCTGCAACAAAGATGTGAGGGGCATATGGAAGGGAATAAAGAGTTTTCAGCTTACAAACTGTTTATGTTTTTGTTCATTCAGTTAATTAATATAAATATTTAAATTTAAGTTCTAAATAAAAACTTCAGAACATAAAAATAAAAGTAATTTTGTTTCTATTGTATTAGTTTATACTATAAATGTGCATTAGGTACATAGGCTGGTTGGCTTACATAAGAACTAACAACCATGTATAACTTTGTATGGAAAAAATGCTTGCTGAATTTTAAACTAAACTAACAAGTGGTCTCTTAGAACATAACCACTCATAAATTGAGAACAGCTTACTTTGAGTTTTCAAAGGAAGAAGTGACAACGGCATTGGGTATTCAGGTATGTTTCTGATGCCCTAAGAATACAGTACCAAGGAAAAAAAAGCATTTTTATCCTCCCTTCTCTAAGTAGTGTCCATATTCATGAAGAACCACATTCTATTAGCACTTCAATTTTCCTTTCCTTCTGTTCTTTCTTCCAGATTTCCCCTTTCCCTAAATTCATTTTCTTCCCCATACCAACAGAAAAAAAAAATTACTAAAATGATTTTAAAATCTTAAAATAAATAATATCTGAAAAACTGACTTGTCACTTATCAAATAGCATAGCCATTTGAGAGCAATGACTATATTTTACAAGAGTATATTAAAGCTGGGCAGTTAAAAGATTCTATTTCACAATAAAAAACAGTAAAATGAATAGTCATACCATCAAACTGGTCTTCTCCTTCAGTCATAAGTTCATCATCAGAGCAAATACTCAGAACATTTACCAACATTTCTGTCACTATTAAAAAAAAAAGTTACACATTAGTTTATCATATTCAACTATCTATATGTATACAGGGCAACTATTTATACAAATGATCCAAGAAGACGAACATATTCTGATAGCAGAAATGATGGAATTAAAAGCTATGAGGGCTTTTAAAATGAAAGAAATTAAGTGGCTAACGAGCCTGAGAGATTCTTTATGGAATAAGTTTTCAGGTCTCTCAGGAAAAAAAAATGAAGCCCCCACAGGGCTAAGAACAGGGATGAATAACATCTAAATACATACATTTAAATTCTTCATTTATGGATACAGCATTAAGGAGTAAGAAAGGGACCTCCCTGGTGGTCCAGCGGTTAAGACTCCGTGCTCCCAATGCAGGGGGCCTGGGTTCGATCCCCAGTCAGGGAACTAGATCCCGCATGCTGCAACTAAGACCCGGCACAGCCAAGTAAATAAATACATATTTAAAAAAAAAAAAAAAGGAGTAAGAAAAAACCATGGCACAGTTCCACTGTTTCAAAAAGTTTCAGGATTCAATCTTTTAAAAACTGGCTCCAGCAATTCCCCTGAAACTTAATTCCTAAGACTACTAATGACTATCTAACAACTGGAACCCATGGTTCTTTCTTAGGTTTAATTCTCCTTCACCGTTCTATATATTTTTTTGTCTTCTCTTTTCCCTTGGTTTCCAGGATTCTACTCTTCTGTTTTTTCTACCTTTCAGACTATTTTTCCCACAAATTTGGACATTCTCAAGATTCTCTCTGCAGTCCTGTTGTTTTTATATGTTCAATCTCTTGGTGATTCCATCCATTATTATGTATTTTCAACTACCACCTTTTGAAGATGATCCAAACTCTTTATTGCCAGTCTCGACCTCTCCTTCAATCTCTAGATTTCCCTGCTGGTTTTACTGCCAACTGTCTCAGACTATTTGTATATCGTCTGTTTCCCCTACTAAAATGAAAGCTTCATGAGTGCAGGGTGCTGTTCTGTTTACTACTGCATCCCCAGAGCCTGGTACTATGCCAGGCACATGAGAAGCATACAGTAAATATTTGACAAATGAGTAAATAAAAAAATTAAAGGTATAAGCAAATTTCAATTAATCATAAAAACGCCTATTGAATATTAGCCCCTGGATGTCCTGATGGCACCTTGAAATGGACACATTCAAACAAAATTCAATACTGCCCCTATTATTTCCCCTATAGTATATTAATAGCACACCACATGTCAGGCACTGTGCTCAAGTTCTGGGATTCAGATATAAAAGGTCCAGTCTCTACCCTGTAAAAGCTTACTAACTACTAAGGATGAATAGTTATATATATACATATTATATCACAAAAAAGTGATGAGCACTATGCTGAAAGTACGCAGAGTTATGCACAAGATCTGCTGAAGAAAAGAAGGCTTTTGGGACTTCCCTGGTGGAGCAGCAGTTAAGAATCTGCCTGCCAATGCAGGGGACACAATTTTGATCCCTGGTCCAGGAAGATCCCACATGTCACAGAGCAATTAAGCCTGTGTGCCACAACTACTGAGCCTGCACTCTAGAGCCCGCAAGCCACAACTACTGAGCCCGCATGCCATTACTGAAGCTCACGCACCTAGAGCCTGTGCTGTGCAACAAGAGAAACCACCACAATGAGAAGCCCGCACACTGCAACGAAGAGTAGCCCTCGCTCACTGCAACCAGAGAAAGCCCACGTGCAGCAATGAAGACCCAACGCAGCCAAAAATAAATAAATAAATTTATTTAAAAAAAAGAAAAGAAGGCTTTTGGTAGAGGAATCATGAAGTAGAAATTTGCCAGGTGGAGAGGGCAGATAAAGCACTCTAAACAGAAGTTAGAAAAACTATGAAGAAGTCATATAGATCAGTGGAATAAAATTGAGTCCAGAAATAAAACCTCACATTTAAGGTCAACTGATTTTCAACAAGGGTGCCAAAACAATTCACTGGGGAAAGAATAGTCTTTTCAACAAATGGTGCTAGGACAACTGGATATCCACATACAAAAGAATGAAGTTGGACCCCCACTTCACACCACACACACACACACACACACACACACACACACACACATTAAGTCAAAAAGGATCAAAGACCTAAAAGTAAGAGCTAAAACTATAAAGTTTTTAGAAGAAAACATAGGAGTAAATCTTCATGAGCTTGGCAATGGTTTCTTAAATGTGACACCAAAGCACAAGCAACAAAAGAAAAAATAAAGAGGACTTCATCAAAATTAAAAACTCTTGTGCTTCAAAGAATATCACCAAGAAAGTGAAAAGACAATGTCACAGAACAGGAGAAAACATTTGCAAATCGTATATCTGATAAGGGACTTGCCTCTATAATATACAAATAACTCTTACAACTCAATAGTAAAAAGACAAATAATCCTTTTAAAAATGAATCCATTTAGAAATAAACATTTCTTCAAATAAGATATGCAAATGTCGAATAAGCACATAAAAATATACTCAACATCATTATTCATTAGGGAAATGAGATACAATTTCATATCTAATATGATGGCTATAATAAAAAAAGATACATAACAACAAGTGTTGGCGAGGATATGGAAAAACTGGAAACATTATACACTGCTGGTAGGATTGTAAAATGGTATAGCTCCTTTGGAAAACAGTTTGACAGATCCTCAAAAGGTTAAACATAGAGTTATATGACCCAGCAATGCTTACTCCCAGTTACATACCTAAGAAAAATGAAACCATATTGTACAGGAATGTTCATCGCAGCATTATTCATAGTAGTCAAAAAGTGGAAACAACCAAATGTTCATGAGCTGATGAACGGATAAATAAAATGTATATCCACACAACAGAATATTATTTGATCATAAAAAGGAATACAGTACTGATTCATGCTACAACATGGATAAACCTTGAAAACATTATGGAAAGAAGCCAGTCACAAAAGACTACATATTGCATGATTCCATTTACATGAAATACCCAGAATAGGAAAATCTATGGAAATAGTGAGTAGATTAGTGGTTGCACAGGGCTGCAAAGAAGATGTGGGGGGAACTGGGGAGTGAATGCTAATGGACACAAGGTTTCTTTGGGAGGATGGTGAAAATGTTTCAAAACTGATTGTGGTGACAGATGCACATCTCTGAATATACTAAAAACCACTGAATTACACAGTGTAAATAGGTTAAGTGTATGGTATTTGAATTATACCTCACTAAAGTTGTTATGAAAAAATAAAGAAAAAGTAAGAAGGCATGAAACTTACACAGCATATAGTACATTAAGGAAGTTGGCTGGGCTGTTTCATACCTGGAACATAGAGAACGTGAAAGAAAAAGACAAAAAGTGAGGCTGAAGAGAAAGTAGGGAAGGTCCACATGTGACAGGCTAAGGTTTATCCTGAAAGTTACCAGAGTCATTTATGGATACTAAATAGTAGCTTTTAAGTGTGTAGTGCTTTCCATCTAGAAGCTTAGCTGTGAAGGAAAGGCAAGAGAATCATAGCACAGTAGTAGTCAATGAAAGATATCAGAAAAAGGAAATGTTATTTATTTTTTATTTAAAGATCATATAGATTTGAACAATTTACAAAAGAGCTTAGAAGAGAGAGTTTGAAGATATAGAAGATGTAAATAATACAGTAACTTTCCTGAAAAAGCAGAAGGGTAATGAAATATAAGGACAAGTTAGAAAGGCTAGCCCTGGATAGAAGGGTCACATCTTCAGCAGGATAAGAATTCAAGATGAGTGCAGTTTATTGGGAATTCCCTGGTAGTCCATTGGTTAGGACTCCACACTTTCACTGTCAAGGGTCCGGGTTCAATCCCTGGTTGGGGAACTAAGATCCCTGCAAGCGGTGTGGCATGGACAAAAAAAAAAAGACTGCAATTTATAAAGCAGGGGAACAGTCAGTACAGAAAGCTCCCATTAATGGTACATGTTCTCTCTGAGAGTAATGGAAGTGGCTAGAAAAAGAAAATGTTTAAGTAAAAAAGATAAAATTTTAGAATATATCCTAACGGAAATGAGTGAGGAAGCAGACTAGTGATATAAAGGATGTTTGGGTACTACTGAGAGCCTAGCTAATGCTAGAAATCAAAGGGTGGTACCAAATCATAAGGCTGTATAAATATCTCCAACAGTGCTTTATATGTTGACTGTAAGAATGGAAAAAATGGATAGTTAGACTTTACTGGGGCTAACATTTATAGAACAAAGTAGAAAAACGAGAGAAAGGAGTTTGGAGGTGTGTTAAGAAGAAAGAGAGGCAAGGGGGGATCTGACTAAAAAAGAAAACAACACGTTCAAAGGCCTAGCAATCCCAATGAAGATGAAGAGAAGCTATAACTGAAGTAAGTGGTTGCTAGAATAACAGAAGTTTCATCAGGGTGTGTTAATAGCACTATCATTACCAGACTCAACACATCCAAGCCATTTTCAACCATTCCCTCCTCTTAAACATGCAATCTTGTTAAGTCTCACTGATTCTTTTACAGTTCTTGCAGTTCTCCCATGCTCTCCATTCCTAATGCTAACAGGGTTTCATTATGTTTCCATTTTGACTCCCGATGAAGCTTCACAACAGGTCTCCCAATCTCTAGTCTTCCTTGCAGTTCACTTCACCAGAGTAATTTTTCTAAATGACTATCATGATTATATTTTGTTGCAGTTGCTTCTCACCATTTATCAAAGTTCCAGATTCTCTGTTTAAGTGATCAAGATCCTCCTGATCTAACCCTGACTTAACTTTTCATTCTTTTTCTACTACTGTCCTTCATACATCTTACTTGCTAATCTAACTGAACCTCAACATTTGTCAGTGACGTTATGCTTTCTTCCTTTCAGACTCAGGATTGGGAAGTTCTCTCACCTAGAATTCTCTTGCCCAGATCTACCAGCACAATTCCACCATTCTTTAAGCCCCAGTTCAAATGTTACTTTAATCCCTCTGACAGATATAATCTCCTCTCTCTTGTTAATTCCTATAAAACTATGCTTATCTTGGAGCGCTTACCATATTACATTTTATCATTACTTATGTATCTTTAGTCCCCTATTAATCTGCAGAGACCCAATATCTTACTTGTATTTGTGTATCCTTAGTACCTTGAATAAAACAGACTTTCCAAAAAAATCTAGCAAATGAACAAATCCTACATGTATGACCTTCTACAGAAGATCACACTATGCTGGACTCTCTGAAACAGAGGTTCTTAAATTGGGGCCAATAAGCCTGAGTGGGGTTACCAATCCACTTCAGATCTGTAAACATCCTCAAAATGTTACATACGTACAGATGGTACATATATTTCGTACATGAAATTTTCTGGAGGAAAAGTCTGTAACTTTCACGAGATTCTCAAAAGGGTTTTGTATTAAGAAATTAATAAATGTATTTGTGTACTTTAATTTTTTTAAGAGTCCTTATCTTTGAGATTCATTCTAAAATATTTATAGATACAAAAAATAACAGCTGAGATTTGATTCAAAATAATTGAGGTGTGGCATGGGAAGTAGTGGATGGCGATATAAATGACACAGTATTGGCCATGATTTGATAACTGTCGAAGCTGAGTAATTAGTACATAGGAATTCATCATATTATTCGCTCTACCTTTGTATCGTGCTGGAAATTTTACAACATAACATTTTTTAAAAACAAAATAAAAAGCCCCCAAAAGGCTAAAAAACACTACTTTCATCTAACTTTGGGATTAAACCAGCCTCCAAGGAAGCCTCTGGCTTAGTTAGGTTAGTTGCTTCCCAGGGACTAGATCAGAGTCAAACTGGCTTTTTCGATGCGGAATCAAATGAAGTGCCATTTGCTGCTTTTCACACCAAAAGAACATTTTCATTAGAATGAAGAAGTAGTTAGGCTATTTAAACACCTAACATGTATTAAAATGGAAAACTAGGCAAAGAGTTTGAGAAAATTTTCTTACTGTGCTCAACATTGGTTAGGATTCTATTTGCATATAATGTTCAAATCTGAGATTCCCATTTTTAGAAAGATATGAATAATTTAGAGAAGATCCACAGAAAAACAACAAAAATGGTCAAAGGGTTTGAATACGTCCTCACAATAGCTAAGATGATTTAGAGTGGCAAAAAAGAACAGACGATCACTTAGTAGCAGACTTCAAATGTAGGATCACTGAATTCCACTGTTCTTCACTTATGAGAGAGCCACAGAAACTAGATTAAATTTTCTCATTTCTCAAAAGGAGTTAGACTACATGATTGTTAAGTATACTATGAGATCTAAAATTCTATGATGTCCTGGTTTTTGATAGGTGCATTCGTTGAGAAAACCTATTATCTTCTCTCTCCTTGTTTGAATACTCATAGCATAAACATTTAGATTAGATATAATGAAATATTTCCTTTTTTGTGGAGGCATAAGAAAATCAAATTAGAAATATCCATTCTCCTCCTACCTTATCTTCCCTGCTCTCCCCACCCCCCACCCCACTCATTCTTCATTAAAATATTTGTGTTGCAGTCTAGCCTGGAGGCAGGAGAATGAGCAAGATGAATTCTTAAATTTCCTTTAGCCTGATGATGCTATCATTGAACTATTTCTCATATACCAAAGATAGAAGGTTATAAGTGTAATGCATCCCTTGCACCTAAGCCCTTTACTGGCCCCCTTCTCAAATGCTAAAGTGGGTAATTCTATCCCCATATTAATGTTGACCTACGGAATAACTGACAAAGACCAAAGGCAATCTGCAAAAAAACTGTTTAACATACACAGTTTAAGTATTAACTCTGAATTGCAGAACGAAAAATTGCCTTGGCAGAAGTAACATATCTCAGACAGAAAGGAACATTTTGTAACACAGAAGAGGTGAGAAAAAATAGAGAGGGATATAGAACAAAATGTTTTACAATCATGTCTGTACTCTAATATTCTTATATTCCACGTATGGAAACTGAGGTATTGCTTTGTGGGAAAATTAACACTAAAATGGAAAAAGAAGAATGTGATAAGGTAAGGAAATCTTAGGAACTCTAAAGAACTAGAATAAAATACAAAAACAAAATCTCTTAAATAGCATTTATTTTTTTAAAAAAGCCTATTAAATACATAGTAATAGGAATCTTTAAATTATCAGAAAAGCATTACCACTAAAATTGTATACATATTTTTTTATATAAGAGAAGAAATATCAGGTCAGAATCTGAATTTCTCTTTATCATTTTTGAGAGTACAGAACTGCTACAAAATGACTAATATTGCCTCAAATGAAGGCAATTAAATTCTCCCATGAATTGCCATGACATCCCCAAAAGTGGTGTTAAAATATGTAAAAGTGTCCATTCCAAAGCAAAGCTATTCCTCTATTCCTTCATAAAATATTTAAGCTAAAGAAAAAAAGAAAGAAAACCCAACAGCTGAAGACAACATCAGGCTATTTATAAGTCTTCTCCCAGTCCTCCAGACACCCTCAGATGGGGGCTGTAAACAGCTAACTAAAATATCTTTGAGGCTCTCATATCCACACCCACTGACACAAGTAGAGCTGTAGCCACAGTGAAATTAGCCTTCAGCTTCCTTTAGCAAGTAGTATATGCCTGCAATAGTACACTGGAGCAAATATAACGGTAATAAAACAATTTTTTTAAATAAAAATCATACCTTTTTCTCCAACAAATGGTAAAGACCATGTGAAGACATCCATAAAATTGGGCAACCAGTAAGGATGTGGAGAACAGTTAAATTGTCGAATATTCATCACATTATTTTCATACTTTAATACAGCAGCTGCAAGATAAGTCTGAATGTCAATGTAACAATTTGCCTTTAGCTCTAAAAGTCTAAAAACAGATATAAGCACAAAAATATCTTTTTAAGGGGGTGGGGAATCAAGGGGTGAGTAGAATGAGGGCTAGTAGCGGGAGGTAGAAATTTTTAGTAGTAACACACTTTTGCTTTTAACACACTCTTATGTAGAGCATAGTCAGATCTTCACTTGTCATTATTAATGAAATTCCCAGTCTTTCTCGAATGTTTATTTTACTATATAATCCAAAGATAAACATGCACTTTTACTAAATCCAAAATTGTGAAAACTCAGTTTTTAGAGGAAACACAGAATGACAATGAGCAATTTTCTAGGTTTAAAATTTCATACAAGTTGGAAGAATTTAAGAGGGTGTTTTTAGTTGCAGGCAACCTGAAAAGGACAGCTAAATGGAAATAAAGCAAGAAAAAAAAAAACAGAAAAGAAAAAAATTTGGAACATTTTATTTATGAATGTAGGAATGTACTTATTTCATGTATTATAAGAAATCAAATGAAACTACTACAAAAAATATTTTACTTCATATAGAAAAAAATTCCATTAAAATACCGAAAGAGAAAATATTATACAGGTAACATACTCTTCTCAATTTCAGGTATCTTTCTAATGTTTCATAAGTTGATATAAACAATACCTTAAATTAATCTGACATAGATTTCAGTCACTAGTTATATTATTTTATGGGACACTGGACTAGATGGGCTAGATTCTAATCTAAGCTACAGCATATACTAGCTGTGCAATAGTTAGCAAATTAACTAATCTGTTTCTCATTTATAAAATAAGACTAATATGTTCACCCTGCCTACCTCAGAAGTTTAAGGTCAGAGAATGTATTTCACATGAAAGTACATAAAAGTATAAAATGCTTTGTAGACACTATAATAATTATGTGGTTACTTTTCTTTTTTCATTTTAATGTAAAGCACTGAAATGTAGATGTTAAATTCCAAGATTTGGGATTCTAGCTCATATAGAGTCAAAAGTAATATGTTTGTTTCCCTTATGAAATTCCCATGAAATAAACATATTTTAAATTTAGCCTCAGAAATTAAGGGCTGATACAAAGCATTCGGCTTTAAAAAAGAAAGAGAAAGAATCTAGAAAACTGCCTTACAGATGGAACGAAACATTACAAACATATCCCATACCATGTAAGCACTCGAGTCATTAACACTATGTACAGAATCAGAACTACCAAGAGACATTTGATTCTGACAAGACAGATTCAATGGTTTGAGTTTCTTTTCTGAGTACTAAGAAAAGTGATCCCTTAACCTCCTGAGTTAAACTGACGAAGGACAACCAGTAAGTCAGTAATCTACAGAGCACTGAACACTAGCTCCTTTAGTACTGACAAGGGGAGGTTACAGGTAGAAAGTTAAATGTAACAAATCAGTTCTGAGGATGGCATCCAAACTTAGATATGTTCCTCTTCAAAAATGAAGCCATGCTTCATTAGGTATCTTTATAGAAGCGTCAAAATTTATAAACCAAAATATAATTTAAAAAACTATTTTAGCACTGGCATAATCCTTGGAGGCTACAATGATACTAGCTTCTAAAGATTACCAACTCAGTTAATGTCAATGGTATGGTTGTTTTGGTAATTAATACAGTATGGAGTTCTTGTAGCATACTCTGTATCCAAGTTATTATACAGCTTGCTACTGTCTGATCTCTGGCAAATGTTTTAATCTTTTAACTATGATCTATACTCTTCCAAAAACTCTTATTCCACTCCTCTTTTGAACTCACACCACAACCCATATTTAGCAACGACCTCATTATTTCTCTAAACGTACTTTTAAAAGTCTTTAACCTTCTGTTCTTTCCTCCTGGTACAACCACTCCAGTGTGACCCTGGAAACTATGGCACAGTCAACTGAATTCCAGACATGTCAAGACAGAATAGAAGCTGGCTTCTTAATTTCCTCTTCTGAAAATGTGAACTACGTAAACATACTCAAGCTCATCTTCAGTGTCCCTGGCACACACTTAACTAGATTAAGATCCTTTGGTATTATCTCTCAATAAACTGTGTTCAAAGTTAAAGTAAACCCAGTTATTACAGACAGAGCAAATTTGGAGGGAAGAAGGGGGAACAGGAACCACTAGAAAGAAGGGAAATTAAAAAGACCTAAGAAAGGGCTTCCCTGGTGGCGCAGTGGTTGAGAGTCCGCCTGCCGATGCAGGGGACATGGGTTCGTGCCCTGGTCCGGGAGTATCCCACATGCCGCGGAGCGGCTGGGCCCGTGAGCCACAGCCGCTGAGCCTGCGCGTCCGGAGCCTGTGCTCCGCAACGGGAGAGGCCACAAAAGTGAGAGGCCCACGTACCGAAAAAAAAAAAAAAAGACGTAAGAAAAAAGGAAGAAAGATCAGTAAAAAGAAAGGAAAGGGAAGAATGTATCCCAGAAAGGAGGTCAGATTGACTTAATCAAAGCCTCAACTACAAATCATCATGGGGCAGTAGAGATAAACGTAGGGAATAAGAAAGGGAAAGCAAACCTAGATCAGTGAACATAAAACAAGAGACATGATAAACAACTATGCGGTACAAATACATGAAATGGTCAAAGCAGCAACAGCAGCTTTATGCAAACAAGAAAACATTCTCTTGACTATAAGGGGGAAGATTTAAGAAAGAGGAGTTTGAGAAAATCATGTTTATTTTTGCTTGACGTAGTTACCTCAGAACATTCTTTCACAAGGCAGCTTTTGTGAATGACAAGTTGTGGACTGGTTACATATGACTTAAGTTTCACATTTTGGATTTTTATTTCTTGCCCTCTCCCCTCCCTTATATCTTATACTTTTTTATAATAAGATTTGGATAGTTACAGTTTCAAACAATACCCCTTTTCTATTATATTTTCAAAAAAAAGTCAATTTATATATTAAGTTGTTTAACAATTTTTTTATCAACAACATCTTACCTTTATTATTGTAGACATCTAAGTAATTAGGTGCCGAAAAAATTGTTATTAATGAAGGGAACCCTGTAGTTTGACTTTTTCTGTACATTCTATAGCTGCAAAACAAATAGCTTAATATGCATCGTAAAGCATCAATCATGGTTACTAAGTTTGATTTGTATATAAGGTGTTAATTTGGGTCAGGGAAACAGAATTCTTACCCTGCATCTTGAGCTTCATGAGCTCTAATAATCGATAACAAATTATTGTTTTGCAAAAATTCACACACTGCTGGATAGCTGTGGGGAAAAAGAGTAAATTAAGTAAAATAATGACTTTCTATATGAAGCATATGCTATTTTAACAACTACAATGTGATTAAACTTGGATTTTTTTCCTTACTTATAAAAATAAGAACATCCTCGAACTGTATTGTGACTAAAATGTTCCTGTGATTTTTCATTTCCAAAATCTTCAGAAGGATCAGACCATAGCAAGTCACACATTGGTCCAAATGCAGGTGGCTCTTTGAATCTATCTAACTGTGAAAGAAGAAAAGAAATAAAGAACAGAAATAACTTGTCAAAAAGTGAGAATGGAATGGACATAGGAAAGTGGTACCAACTTTAAATATTGTCCATACTACATTGTTCTGAATGGTTAGAAGATATTTCCATAAAATATCAGTATATTAATTTTTACCATTACCTAATCTTGGCAGTGAAGAGAGGTTTGAAGCTTCTAGTCTCTATCCAACAAAATACTATAAATAGGAATCAACTCTTGGAACTAAAATATATACTCACTCTCCTAATATCATCCAGTGTGTGTATTTCTGGTGAAAGTCCACCATGAACACAAAGAAATTGTTGGTTTAAAAGTGCAGCAAGAGGCAGGCTATCAAAAGCTTCCATACAAGCTTCATAGACTCTTTCTGAATATTTAATTTTACCTAGAAAAAGAAAAAAATTCAATAATTGAAAACTGCATAACTTGTTGATCATTTTGAAAACATGTGTGTGTGTATACACACGACTATTAAAACCAAGGCAAGAAAATTAAAGATACGGGAAACAGCCAAGTGGCAGCCAGGGGTTCCAACTGGGTAAAGGGGTGAGTTTAAAAAGGCAGCAAGGAGAAATTTAAGGGACAATAAAACTTTTCTATATCATGACTGTAGTGGTAGGCAGCTCTATTCATTTGTCAAAACTCAGAACTAAACACCACAAAGAGTAAATTTTACTGCGTAAAAAAATTTTTTTTAAAAAGGCCAGCATCTTGCCCCATTGAATCAAGAAGGATAAGCAATGTTATTGATCTTGTGAAGACAAAATATGTGCTCTCTCTAAATTTATTTTGTGTATGCAGCAGATAGTCATAAAATGTTACTAAAAATAAATAAGTCAAATCTCTAAAAATAGTTAAACTCTTCACCTTTATAGGCCAAGAAAGGCAAAATTAGAACTAAAAGTTAAAACAGTGTTAATACTTTATTTTATTCTAAGAGTCAGTGACTACTTTGTTGTTATAGGCAAGACTACTATATCACCACAACAAAACTCAAGGTCCATCCAATTAAAAAAAAGATTTTATTCATATGTTGCAGGAGCAGAGGCTTTCCTTTAGCCTACAATGAACACTTAAAATGGGCAGTGAAGCAAGAAGCCAATATAACACAAGAAAGACTCTACCAAACTAAACTCTCATCTACTTTTAAGTAGATATCATACACATTCTCTTGCTCCTTTATACTTTTAAATGCCTGCATATTTTATGTTTTGGGTGGGATTTTGGCGGCCCGCTTGTTCCTTATCTAAGGGAAAAAAAGAACTTAGTTCCTACTTCACTTTTTAATATTGTAACATTCAAATACGAGAAAATCTATATCCAGCAAGCAGAGGTTATAAACTGATAGTCTGCTGACAGATCTGTTTTCCAACACTGTGGTTTAATAAAAATTTTAATTTGAATGCTTTTAGGTCAAGCATGCACTTCCCAGGTCTCATCTTATATTCTTTAGGTTACCCACCTGATCCTTGAAGTTATATGAGCTTGCCACCTCTGCCATTATCCATCACTATATCGATCTTTATTGAATCATGTTTTGAGCCTCAATAATTCTGAAGTTATTTCTAATTTTAAATCTTAACTCTAAGACTTAATACAGCCATGAATATTAACAAGTACACAGCTATGAGGTGTGAAAAAAGGTCAAACACTGCTCCATACCATATGGTTGCTTATAGCTATTAGATTACCACAGCCATAATAATTTAAGAGAGAAATGGGGTAAACATTGTAGGTTATGACATTCCATTCATTAATAGTGTGTTTAAAACAATCTGCATAATTAAAAAATAAGTAAAACAATCTGCAATGATGATTAATCTGCTAAGAATTTTCATGGGAATGCCTCAATATTGATGGAGAGAAATCTCCAACGCAACCTTTCTTTTCTTTTGGTTTATATTCATCCTGTTAGAAAAAATAATTCTAACGTTAAAACTACATACAGAGCTCAAAACTGTTCCTAGGTACATATGTAAAAATCAAACTTAATAGGAAATACTGAAATGAAAACATCTGAATAAAATTAAACACTAGAGATCACTAGACAATCTTCCTCAAAGCTTGACACATTCGGACACAAAATCTGTTCTTACATGTTGCACTGTAAAAATCGTCAAACTCTTACTACCGACATCACTCCAAAAGAATACTGAGGAAGTGAAAATATTTCTCATGGCAGTACTCACATTCCTGCTTAAAGGTAAAATATTCAGTAAGGTGTCTGCATTCATGGTTGCCTCTCAGAAGAAATAATGTGCTTGGGTATAGAATCTTCAGGACCCATAAATATAAGACACACTACAAAAGAAAATGTTTCCAGTGAATTAATCTTATATTTTTGTTTAACTAAGCTGTTTGATCTTTGCTTCTTTTCTTCTAACCCTACTACCCTTACAATCTCTATCACTCTTCATTATCTTTTTATTATCTTTTTCTCTTTGTCCCTTACTAAAACATAAGCTCCATGAAATTAGGGACTTTGTCATCTTATTCACTTCTGATTCTCCACTCTTAGAAAAGCACCTAGCAAATACTAGAAGAGCAATAAATATCTGTTGAATGAATGAGTCAAATAATTTAATTACTTTAGATTTACAAATTGTTTGCTGTAAAAACAATTAGCAGATTGGGCTCCTCCTTAGGTATACCAATAAATAAAACAATAACAATGTCAAAAATAATAGCAGCTAACATTTATTGAGTACTTATAATGTGCCAAGCACTATATAATTAATTCCCCTCCTTTATTCCTCAAACAACCCTACGAAGTATATAATATTATCTCTATTTTACAAATGAGGAAACTGAAGCAAAGAGCTTAAGTAACTTGTCCGAAATCACAAAACCTCTAAGTAATGGAGATAGGATTCTGATCCTCTGATCTTAAACATTATGCCATGTTGCCTAATGAAGAGAATAACCATGCTTTATGTTTACATTGTTGGTTATGAATGTTGCCTTATATAATGTAGGTGCTTATTATGTGAAATGATTCAAAGATAATTCAATTTCTTAATAAAAAGAATATTAAAACAGTACAGCAACTATTTTTCCCTAAATACACCTAACATAAGAAACAGACTCAATCCCACTACTGGGCATATACCCTGAGAAAACCATAATTCAAAAAGAGTCATGCACCACAATGTTCACTGCAGCTCTGTTTACAATAGAAAGGACATGGAAGCAACCTAAGTGTCCACCAACAGATGAATGGATAAAGAAGATATGGCACATATATACAATGGAATATTACTCAGCCATAAAAAGAAACGAAATTGAGTTATTTGTAGTGAGGTGGATGGACCCAGAGTCTGTCATACACAGTGAAGTAAGTCAGAAAGAGAAAAACAAATACCGTATGCTAACCCATATATACGGAATCTAAAAAAAAAAAAATGTTTCTGAAGAACCTAGAGGCAGGAATAAAGGAACCTAGAGACAGGAATAAAGATGCAGACATAGAGAATGGACTTAAGAACACAGGGAGGGGGAAGGGTAAGCTGGGACGAAGTGAGAGAGTGGCATGGACTTATATATACTACCAAATGTAGAATAGCTAGCTAGTGGGAAGCAGCTGCATAGCACAAGGAGCTCAGTGCTTTGTGACCACCTAGAGGGGTGAGATAGGGAGGGTGGGAGGGAGACGCAAGAGGGAGGAGATATGGGGTTATATGTCTAAGTATAGCTGATTCACTTTGTTATAAAGCAGAAACTAACACACCGTTGTATTATACTCCAATAAAGATGTTAAAAAAATAAAATTTAAAAAAATAAAAAAAGAAACAGACTCACATTTTACTTATTTGGTTAAAAAAAAAAAGGAAAGACTATTTCATATGTAAATAAGCTTGGTTTACATAATCATATACAAAAAGAAAAAACAAACTTCATTTATTTATTTTTTTGGCCGTGCTGCTTACGGAATCTTATTTCCCTAACCAGGGATAGAGCCCGGGCCCTTGGCAGTGAAATTGCAGAGTCCTAACCACTGGACTACCAGGGAATTCCCACAAACTTTATTTTAAACAAGTTAAGGTATATGAAATGTGTGACTATTCACATCTTCATTTTATTCACAAGAAAAAAATAATTAAACTGGGGAAATACTTATTAAACACCTGTCCTTTTTCCTTATTCTGATTATTATTTTCCTTTTATAACAATAAAATATATTAACAGTCAGCTACTAAACCCTCTAATACAAAGACATACATACCAACATGCTCAGGTACCAAGTAATCTTCCTAAAATTTTTTATTTTATTGTTTTTGTCAAAGCCCCCAATCAGAATAGAATTTAAAAAAAAAAGCCCCCAATCTTTATATTAAGGAGGGCAATTTTCTAGTTTTCTTGAAGGCTCCAGGGAAGTTTGAGGAGGCTGATGATGAAACTATGAATGGAAAGAGGAACAACTAAGGATAATAAAATTCCCAAGGGAATTTGGGTGGACAGAGCCCTGAGCTCTCTTCCCCACTAAGGATCCTAGCATACCTCAGAAAGGAGGTTGAAAACACTGGAGGAGAATTAAACAACAGTAATCGGCATGGAAATTCACCAGGTAAAGCTTCAGTATCTAGTGGGGGAGATGGTTAAGAGCACAGGCTTAGAGTCAAACTGCCTAGCTCCACCATTTACTAACAATATGACCATGGGCAAGTTATTTAACCTCTCCAAGCCTCAGACTCCTCTATAAAATGGATAAAATAATAGTACTTACCTCATAACTTTGTTGTAAAGATTAATCAATGTGTATTAAGTGCTCAGAATATGCTTGAAACACATTAATGCTAACACACCTATCTATTTGTAGAGCTTCTACCCAACAATTTTACCTGTAAGAATCTGTCCTGTAGAAATAATTGGGCAAGTATATAAAGATGTATAAATATATATATATATATAAAGTATATAAAGATGTATAAATAATATGGCTCACAGAAGCATCACCTATAATGGCAAAAAACTGGGAACACCTTATATGCCTAATAAGAAGTTGATTAAATTGACTGTGACTTGTTTAGTCGATGGAATACAATGCAGCTATTAAAAATGATGCTATAAATTTATAATTATTTACCTGGAATGACATCACAGCATAGGGATTTATGAAAAAAGGAAGTTACAGAACCTTATAATAGGGTTCCATTTTCATTTCAAAAAAGGAAAGAAAGAGATGCATATATTAGAAAATACAAATTGTTCTATATTTATATCTTATTTTAATTTATATAATTAGAAAAGTAAAAGGAGCAAAAAGAACCATCTACTGCTAAGTGATAATCAACAGGTCACTTTAATGTCTCAAGTTTTTTAAAACAAATACTTTCAGAATGCATAAAGATTCTATATGATATATTTGGGTTTTAATTGCTATGGAAGGAGGGATAGAAGTACTAGAGTTTGAGCAATAAACGCACTGTAATATATTTTATTTCATCGGAAAAAATACAATTAATCTTTTTTTGCATGGGTGAATGCCTTTAAGGGCAAGAGAGATAAACAGCATTAGCTCCTTAGGGCCACTAGATAACAGGGCAATAAAGACCCCTTAGTTTGCTTACAATTTCCACTGGGAAAAATGGCAATTATAATTACATTAAGAGTGGCACAAAGAAAATTAAAAGAATAGTTTGAAAGACAGAAGAGGAATAAATAGTAGCTTTACTAAAAACTTTAGAATATGCAGAGGTATTAAAAAGAACCCAATACAGGTAATTTAAGGAACTTATTTTATTAGG
Source organism: Pseudorca crassidens (assembly GCF_039906515.1). Taxonomy (NCBI): domain Eukaryota; kingdom Metazoa; phylum Chordata; class Mammalia; order Artiodactyla; family Delphinidae; genus Pseudorca; species Pseudorca crassidens. The sequence continues at coordinate 59,179,244 of NC_090311.1, read as the reverse complement.
AATTAATGGAAATCATCTATGATAACACTTAAAAGCAAATCAAATGACAGTATATGATTATTACCTCTATACTAAAATAACCTCTGTCCACATAATCACCAAGAAAAAGGTATCGTGTATTAGCAGGTGATCCTCCTACTTCAAAAAGTTTCATCAGATCAAAAAATTGGCCATGGATGTCACCACACACTGAAACAAGAAGATTATTAGATATGAAAAAAAAACTCTGAAATAACAAATTTTACTTAAATTCTAATTTATTTTACATAAGAGATAGTGTAAAATTATATCAAGAAAGGTCTAAGAAGGAAGTCATCTATGAGGAGTCATGATAGGGATGATGTGTATACAAGTGTTCATGTGCTCAAGATCTAGAACGAGATATAACAAAAGTAATGAAATTTGTAGTCAGTGACAAAATTTTCATCGAACTTTATAAAGCTCCTCTTTAGGAAGCCAAGCATGCATGTCTTAGGATGACAAAATTATAATGGTGGCAGTAAAATCTCCATTCTAACTCCATACTTTCTGTTGACCTGTAAATGATCACTTTTGGTATCTGATACAGCATTGAGGTATTTGCCCCTAATGACTGAAAACAAAGTAAATAAGTATTTGTTGAATCAAATTCAGTGATGGCCAACACAACTAATGAAACCTTCACAAAAGCATACTAGACTAACTTCTGCACTCAGATTATTTAGGATCATGTTTATTCATTGAAAACAGGCAAAAACTTTAAAAAGAAAATAATCTGGAAATTCAAGATAATGTCCATGTAATATTAATTTAGTATACAATATGAATGAAGAAGAAACAGCTTTATATTTAGGTAAGTAAATAATGCTGCAGTAAAAAAAACAATATCCAAAACATAAATAAGTGTACCTGTAATTGGAGCCTCTACTTCTATCATGGTTTTCTCTCTCCGAAGAATGGCAGCACCCTCATTGATAATTCTAAGTGCAATTTCTTCATCTACCCGACCTTCTTTTACTAAGTGGTTCTTCAAAACATCAACCCTGGGTATCCCATCCATATCAAAAACTTCTTCAGATGTCAAGCGATGCGTTGGGGGGAAAGGGACAGCTGCAATTTTTTTTAATTAATAAAAAATAAATCACTATTAATATATTAACATAAAAACTAATCAATGGATCTAGGTAAATAAGAGTAAAAACTGAAAAGCTGAAGTTTTGCTTCTTCATTTACTGGATGGGGTATTAATTTTTTAAAAGCTTTTTTTAAAAAAAGAGTAATCAAACTATACTTCCTTATTAATTATATATAATAACAGAAGAATTATTAGAGAAATAAACTGTCTCACAAAATTAAAAGTTCTTTCAGGATAACTAAAGCTTTTTTCTTTAAGCAAAAACATTTTTTGGTAGAATTCTCAAAACATACATTCTTCATCTTAAATGAAGTACAATAAATATAATTTAATACCACATAGGCATGAATAGAAAGAAATCCCAAATATAAGGTGATCTACCAACTTCCTATTAAAAATATATAAAACAATGCCTGCTAGCCAACTTGAATAGAAACTTCTAGGGATATAGATTAAAACAGCCAAATGCTTATTGATGGAATTTAAATTAATTCAGATGCACATATAGATTTGAAATAACATTAATAAATCACGATAATTTTGAAATACTGCTTTTTCTCTTACCTTCATGTTTCATAAAATACTTTCATTCAAAATCTTTACAAATTTTTGACATCAGTGTATTCCTTATCACTGGATTCATTTTTTGAGTCATCTAGCATACTTTTCAAAAGCAAATCATCCTCACTCCCATTTAAGTTGTTTGAGATACAGCACTTTTTAAATACATATTCAATGCTATCACTGCAAATTTATCCTAAGCCACAATTTCCATTTGTCTAACTACTGAAAGAGTTGGCCTTTTTACTCCTGTAGCATATATTTACGATTTCCACAAGTAATTACCAACTGTATTGTTTTAAACTGATATTTGCTTTTTTCTATTCGTAAGAATTTAATCATAATAAGAAACGCCAGATGAAAAAACAAAAGACAAACTGATTTCAACCTAAAGCTCTAAATCCATTGTCATTGAATAATCCAGTCACTTATTCTTACTTATAATGTTAAAATCAATATTTTTCTCTCACGCCTGTGATTCATTTCTCATGACTGTATTACCATTCTCTTTAAACATTATTGTCTTTAAACATTATTGTCTTTAAACATTATTATCTTCTTCATATACTGGGAATTTTCAACAAAAAATAGTACAATGATTTTTGTCTTCACTATAATTGAAAATACTTTGCTCCTGTTCAAATGAAATGAGATTTAAAATACTGAATTTAAACTGATATTTGTTAAATGGAATGGAAAACGTGAAGGTCCATTTTCAATGGTATCTACCACAATTTTGAGGTCATATACCTAGGAAAAGTTACTACATATCTGTTAAAATTTTTTATTCCTTCTTTACTGAATCCAACAAATGACCTCTTTATGCATTCAAAATCAGCTTGGATTGAAGTAGTTTTAGGCCCTTTACCAAACAGTACTTTGCTTTTCAAAATAAAGAAAGCAAGAGGGCTTCCCTAGTGGCGCAGTGGTTAAGAATCTCCCTGCCAATGAAGGGGACACGGGCTCGAGCCCTGGTCCGGGAAGATCCCACATGCCCCAGAGCAGCTAAGCCTGTGAGCCACAACTACTGAGCCTGCGCTCTAGAGCCTGCGAGCAATAGCTACTGAAGCCCGCACACCTAGAGCCCGTGCTCCGCAACAAGAAGCCCACGCACCGTAACAAAAGAGTAGCCCCCACTCGCTGCAACTAGAGAAAACCGGCGCCCAGCAACAAAGACCCAACTCGGCCAAATAAATAAATAAATAAATATATATATAGATATATATATTTTAAAAAAAAGAAAGCAAGAGAGAAATTTATAGTAAGAATTTAGTCTACCTATAGACTCAAATGTAAGGCAGATCTCTCTTTTCTGAAATAAAATTTTTAAAGAAAAAAGTCACTTTATATTTGGGCATACAGTACATACTATTTTCTTGATGTTTCAGGGCCATCACTGGGATCATCAATTATTATGCAGAAGACTGGAAAAGTATAGGACAAACTGTTTCTTCACAGTACAACTTAAAAAAACTAAAAGCAGGGGGCTGGGTTAGAATTACATCAATTACCTAAGAAGAGTAAATAACCACATTCTCATAGGAGGAAAAAAAGTTAGGAAGAACTCAGTTCTTATAAGTGAGATAAGAACTAAGGCAGAGGGATATCAACCATTTCTAAAAGACTTTGAAATCATCAATCCCTGTTGCTTTCATCTTTTTTGATACTTAGTAAAACAAAACTTGAACTTGCATTTCCCCCCCTTCTTTAGAACACATCTATTCCCATTACTTTTTACTGCATCTAGAATAAGACATTAAAATACATTTTGTTCCCCCAAATACAGTATGTCAGATTCCAAAAAAATAAAAACCTTTCTTAACGTACATTCTTCTCCAACCAAAGATTAAACAAACCATCATACTATATGCTATAACCAAATTTGCCCCTAACAGTAAACCAATTGTTTAAAGACTACAAAATTTAGGTTGAGCGTCCGCCTGCCCATGCAGGGGACACGGGTTCGTGCCCCGGTCCGGGAAGATCCCACACGCCGTGGCGGCGAGGCCCGTGAGCCATGGCTGCTGAGCCTGTGCTCCGCAACGGGAGAGGCCCGCGTACCGCAAAAAAAAAAAAAAAAAAAAAAAAACCTACAAAATTTAACAATTACTAAATAAAAGTTACTTCTGGGACATCATGAAAATGAAAAGTTTAAATATCTCTTAAATACAAATTTCTGAGATCAAGATGGGGTCATATTTTTCTCATCAGGCCAAGAGAATTTTTCCTCTACTTAGGAAAAAAGATACTGTTTAAAATGTTGCATTCTAGATTATGCATACTTCCTAATAATCAACAACATAAGTCAACTAACAGGTGAATTCTGTTCAAAATACAGAACTTCCTAAAAACCCATCTGGGAGACAATCTCTCTCTGCCCCACTCAGCCAGTCGCCTGTGCTACTGCATGTTTTCATGCACATTGCGAATGCCCCACTGCAAGTCACACTGAGCTATTATTGCTCCTCTTTAACCAAGAGTCAGAATGTCTTTATTCATCTGGGGAAAAAAAGTATAAACTGCCTCCAGACCTATGTTTTCTACTTCTTTTTCAATTCAAGGCATACTTTTAAATTTCAACACCAGTTGGTATACTTTTTAAGGAATGGGTACAGGTTGAGGGGTGAAGAAATGCCACCATAGGTAAAAGTAGACGAAAAATTGTTGTTCTAACAACACAACACTGATAGTGGAGAACAGAGAGTTTCAAAAGAATGTTTTAATATGTCAGTAAATAAGAAAATAAGAGGCAAAGGCATTGTGCTCTTTGGCAGCTGGAGAAAGGAGCCATAGCAGGTGATCTAACTAAGCAAAAGAAAACTAACCAAATAGAATTTGGCCTAACAGGAAATTAATTACTGACCCTGTTGGTCAATAGAGGGTTAAATTTTTTTCATCAAAAATTAATATTCTCAGCTACTACCATCAACTCCTAAGGTACTTTAAAGCATTTCCATTTAAGTTCAGGTTTTAAATGATTGGGTTTTTTTGGGGTTTTTTTTTGCGGTACGCGGGCCTCTCACTGTTGTGGCCTCTCCCGTTGCAGAGCACAGGCTCTGGACACGCAGGCTCAGTGGCCATGGCTCACGGGCCCAGCCGCTCCACGGCATGTGGGATCTTCCCGGACCGGGGCATGAACCCGTGTTCCCTGCATCAGCAGGCGGACTCTCAACCACTGCGCCACCAGGGAAGCCCTAAATGGTTTTTCACATTTCTAATTCATCTTCAGCCAACTATTCCTGTTTTTCTAGGGTTTTCATCCTATATATTTTTTTCTCCTTATTTTCAGAGTATTTTTCCAACTCTTCTATGTTTGAGATAGGGAAAAACCAGTACATAAAATGTATGTAAATATAATGTGAATGGTCAATAACTGAAATGGGTAAAATGGAGGATTAGCTTGAACAACCTAAAGAGCTATAAAATCATAAAATCACCAAGTTTCCAACACTAGAAAACTTGATTTGGTAATATTCACTTTAACCAAACTGTTCTGTTGAAAAATTTCCTTTAACACAAATTTTGGCATGAAGGTCATATCTGTATAGTAATCAATAACCTTCACAAGCTATTTTAATTCAGATTTAATATATGGTGGCTGATAGACAAGGCCTCAAAAAATTTAATGTAGGAAGTTGAAAAAATAAACCAGGGACACAGACTGATCAAGGATGGGGGAAGAGCAGAGATCTTATTTTTTCTACTAATGGTAAGAAATCCTGGGACTTAACTAATCCTGTTGCCCAACTCTAAGCAAAGGCTGCAGACTATTAGCCCCGTGAGGCCTCTAACACCAACTGGGGTGCAGCCTGTGCCACCTAAAAACTACTCCAAAGTATCATTCAGATGTCTGTGCTGCTCACCATTGCCATTACTGGCAACTGTCCAAAATAAAGTTCCTCCTGATTTTTTTCTGTGTTTCTTTTGTTCACACCATACCATCCTCAGGCTGTTCTCCTCCCTCCCAATCCTCTTCATTGAGGGCTGCAGAATTCCCATTATAAAAAATTTTTTAAAAATTCACCCTTCTTTCCTGTGTGCACATGCGTGGGCACGCACACACACACATTTTAGCTCTTCACAGAATGCTGTCTTCATCTCTCTAGCTTAATTAAATCTTAGTCCTCCTGAAGGACAACACTTCTGAAACACTTTTTCCAAAGTTGACGATGCTCATTTTTCCACACTCCACTATTTGAGCAGAAAAGGCCACAGTCTTCTTTCAGCTCCCCACTACCACTTCCAACATCATCACTCCCGTGAAGAAGAAAATGCTTCCTCGTTTGAGGTTCATGACTTCTGGCTAGTTTATTTTTGTCCCAGCCATCTACTAAATTTCTGGTCATCTCTCACATGAAACTCAGTTTCCTGGTTCGAAAGCTTTCTCCACTCTAAGCACCACCATCATCAATGTCCATGTGGATGACCTATGTAAACCCAAGAACTGAGAGGTTGGAGCTCCATTCTACTTCAACTCCCCTAGTCTTAGCCATAATTTCTGCTCCAGCTCTGAAATCCTGAATTCTAACCTCTTACTCCATGATCAAAATCTCTAATCCTTTCAGATTCACTCCCTTTTCTTCAACTGTTCTCCAATTATATCAAGAACGTGGACAGCCTCTCCTAATCAACCCCCTTCTGGATACCTTTGCTTGCTGCAATTCTGAAGCTATTCCATCACCTACCCACTTTTTAAACAACATCCTGAATTGTTTAAAGTCCTTTTGTCCTTTTACCCTACTTACAAAACTCCGATTCTTGGATTAGTTAAGTTTCTAAACTTGGATGCTAAGTATAAAATCATCAAAACAAGGCTTCCCTGGTGGCGCAGTGGTTGAGAGTCCGCCTGCCGATGCAGGGGACACGGGTTCGTGCCCCGGTCCAGGAAGATCCCACATGCCATGGAGAGGCTGGGCCCATGAGCCATGGCCACTGAGCCTGCGCATCCGGAGCCTGTGCTCCACAACAGGAGAGGCCACAACAGTGAGAGGCCCGCGTACCGCAAAAAAAAAAAAAAATCATCAAAACAGCTCAGTGCTACTACAAATTCATGGTCTCCAACTTAGTTGGTCACTAGCACTTGCCATCAATCTATTCAACGTTCTAGTCTGTGCTCTCTCCCATTCTCCTCAGTGGAGATTTCAAATGATCACCTCTTCCTTGAACCCTACACTTAATTTCTCTCTTACTCAGTAGTCAACTTGAATCTTTTTCAGAGAAAATTGAGACCTTCAGACCAAATGTCACTTTTCTGTCCCTCTCCATCCACATCTATGCCAGTATCCACTTTACATTTCTTCCTATCAAGGAAGAGGTATTCCATCCATCCAATACTAAACATTCTACTGTGCTCTGAATCCCACTATCCCAACCTCTTCACTTCAGTTCACCCTTCCCACCCACCCATGCCCCTATTCTGTTTCTTCTGCCTCTGACTCTCCATTGGTTCTTCCCTTTGAGCAGATAAACATACAGCCAGCCCTCCACAACCACAGGCTTTCCTGTGCAGATTCAACCAACCACGGATAGAAAATATTTAAAAAATAAAGTTCCAGAAAGTTCCAAAAAGCAAAACTTGCATTTGCCTCTCTGGCAACTATTCACATGGCATTTACATTGTATTAGGTATTATAAGTAATTTAGAGATGATTTAAAGTAAATGTGAGGATATAGGTAGGTTATATGCAAATACTAAAACATTTTACATAAAGGACTTGAGCATCCACAGATTTTGGAATGGGGAGGGGTATCCTGGAACCAAATACCCACAGATACCGAGGGGAGACTGTACTAAAGTCTCTATGATCTTAAAAACAACCCCAACAAGTAATTCTCCCTTACTTCTCATCCCTGTTTTTACCATATATATCCCTTATTTTACAACTAAGCTTCTTGAAAGAGTAATCTACAGGGAATAGCTTCATTTTATCACTTTTTTGTCTACTTTCCTCAATCCACATTTATCTGGCTTCTGCTCTATTCCTTCACCTTATATCTCTCTCCTCTCTTGGGTTCTTGAACTCACTCACCTGGTTCTTCTCTTAATTCTCTGGTCATACCTGATCAGCCTATTTCATGAACTTCTAGTCCTTTTTCTGGTCCTAGGACAGTGTGACCTAGGATTCTGTCCTTGGCCCTCATATCACACTCCTCTCATTCATAACTATGGCTTCAACTAAAATCTATATTTTGTGGACTCCCAAATATATTATTCAGTCCAGACCCTGCCCCTAACTAAACTCCAAATCCTTATTAAACTATCAAATATCTTCATTTGGATGTTCCATAAGTATCTTAAACTTAATATGTCCAAAACTTAATGTCCTCTAAACTATCACCAATATAGCTACTCATCTGGAAATTATCCTAGAAGCCTTTTTCTTCCTCGCCCTAACATGGTCAATAGGTCCTAAATAATTCTCTGATCTGGTTTTGTCCCTTTGGTCCTGGGACACTGAATAAGGACTTTTTTTTTTTCTAAAATTACTAAAATCTTTTCAATTTTGCCCATGCTTCACAATAACTCAGAATACTTTTTAAAATTCAAATCTCAACATCCTCCTGTTTCAAGACTGGCTTCATCATATAAAATCCAAATTGTGTCTCTTAACATACCATATGAGATCCCTTGTAATCTGACCCTTCCCTACATTTCCAACCCTCATCTTTTGCCACTAACTCACATTCCGGACACATCCTATACTTCAGATATTTAATCTTCATTTTTAAAGTTACATCACTTAAAAAAAATCTCTGTACTTTGCACGCCCTATTATTTGGGGGTACACTAGTCCCACCTTTTGCCTAACTTCTCCTTGTCCTTAAACCTCATTTCAGTGTTCCAATTCTTGAAAACGTTTCCTGTTCCCAGGCTAGGTTAATGGTGCCCCCTCCTTGTGGTCCCATGGCAAAGCATTTGATGCACACCTACATCATGGCACTTATCAATTGTACTGTAAGTATCTTGTCTCCCCCTCAAGTTTATGAGCTCCTTGAAGGCGAGGGAGCTGTCTTTCATCTCTACATACCTAGTGATTTGAACATGTATACTAATGTCTACTGAATTAATGATACATTAGTTACAGTTTCTAAATTACTTATCTTACACTAATTTATGTAGCAATGACAATATATTTATAGTACTTTATTTACAGTTTACAAACTGCTTTCACAGACATAACGTTATGATTCTCAGAGACATCCTGTGAGTTCAGTAGGGCAAGTTTTATCTCAATTGCACAAATAGGATAACACGTTCAGATAAGTTAATGGCTCTCTCAAGGTGTTTCAACTAGTAAGGGGTAGAGCCATGATTGAAGCTGAGTTCTTCAGAATGCTACTCCAGTACTACCTGTCTTATACCAACACAATGACAATGCTCTTCTGACTAAAAGAGTCATCAAAACTCTCCTCTTCACCAAGAACGGTATAACCCCTTCAGATGCCACAGGTAGAAGCATGCTCTAAAGAAAGATTTCAGCAGATCCTACAACACTGTCTTCAAAATTTCCAGGTATCCCTTGGATTCCTTTTAATGTGTGGTGGTTCTTTGAACACAATAACCTTCCC